>NC_092046.1:107853421-108153421 GCF_003086295.3 Arachis hypogaea | reverse complement strand
GACCAAAAAATAAAAGTCAACATCCATGAAAAAGAGAAGCTCAACAAAAAGCAAAAGACCACATCCATAAAAAAGAGAAGGTCAACAAAATGCAATCCAAACCCCACCCAACAAGCAAGAGGAATCAAGCTAATAACAATAAAAGAAAGCTTGTTAGGAGACAATCAAATCACAAGGCATTAATTTTCTCTTTTTCTCCATTGAGGCCATTTCTATTAATCAATTGGAAGAAGATAAAGAAAATTAAGAACCACATGTCAAGCTAATGACATTAAACGAGCGCTTGTTGGGAGGCAACCCAACCATTGGTAACATTTTCTTTCTTTGCTTAGTTTTCTTTCAATAATTTGGCATATGATTGCATTCTAAGTTTGGTGTTGCATGCAACAATTTGATCTTCAATCTTTAGTGGGTACTTGCATCATTCTAAAATAAAAGTGTCACACTAAGTTTGGTGTTGCCATTTACCTTTCATGCATAATACCATGCACAACTCACTTATTAATGCAATCACATTGTCTCTTTTCTTTGTACCTTGATTGTTATCTTTAATTTTGCTTGCTTAAACACATGCATCACTCACATCTCTTCTTGAAGACATTCATGATTAATCTTAGATTCCATCACCACTATTTTATTTGTTACTTGAAGACAAGTAATCATTCTAAGTTTAGTGTGGGGAGGAAGGAATAGGGGGAAAATGACATCAACAAAGATGAAGATCTACAAGGTGGTTAAGTATCTTTCTCTTATTTATTTTCTATACTTTTAATTGCATAATTGTCCTCCATTTTTTATATGCATGTGTGCTCTTGTGAATAAGCATAGCTTGATATTTGAATTGTAACATGTTGCCATGACATTATAACTACCATCTTGAATTTTGTGAGTCAAAGTAATTAAGTATAATGATCATAAACAAATAAGGTAATTAAAGAAGAACCTAGCATGAGCATATAAGTATTGGAAGGTTAGCATGACTATTGTTGCTCAATTGCCTTTGAATTTGTTTAATTGAAGTTTTCATCTAGAACATTTTATGAAATTTTTGAAATATTGAAAACCTTGATTAAGCAAATCAATTAAAAGATTAAGAAAGAAAAAGGGAAAATGAGAAAGTTGAAGGCTCTAAGTACCAATGATAATTCATTTGTCAAGTACTTGTGGTGTTTATGTATCAAGCAAAAATCTTGAAAACAAAACACTTATGAGTCAAGGTTAGGCTCAAGTGCGAAGCACTCCCTCAAAGATCAAGGCTCTAAGCACCAATGATTAGAAGAAAAGTAAAGAAAAGAAACAAATGAGCTTAAAGAGTCCTCTAATTAAATGCTTATGGTGCTTATGTATCAAGTGGTAATACTTGAAAACAAAGCATTTAGAGTCGAAGTTTTTAACTAATGATGAAAAGCACCCAAGAAGCTAAGCTAAGAAAAAGATGAGAAGCTTGATTCAAGGAAGGAATATAAAGAAAAGATTTCATAAAGTGAGCTAGATAGAAATATCAATCATTTGAATTTCTTTTGTGATTGTTGCATACATAGTAAACTAGCCTACCATGAAAATTAAATTGCTATTCTTCTCACCTTGGATTGTCAAATTGTATTGTATGATTCTTTATTTGCTTGAGGACAAGCAAATTTTAAGTTTAGTGTTGTGATGCGTGCGCATCATGTTATGTTTTTCTATGCTTTTTCATATAAAAAATCAATTCATAATGCTTAATTATGGGAGTGTTTTGATGATTAAATTGAATATTGCTTTGATTGCTTGAGTTAATGAATTTTGAAGGAAATGATAGAAAAATAAGCAATAAAAGCACTAAAAGAGGAAGCACACTCCCAAGGTGGCAAAAGAGTTAGAAACAAACTCAAAGAGAAGCAAAGAGGATTTGCAACCCTGACCTCTTCACACTCCAACAAAAATAAGTCGCACTACAAAGCTCCAAAAGAGGTTCTCTCAGTGTCATTGGAAAGTAGACTTCCGGAGCTTTCCAACCATATATAACACTCTATATTGGACACTAGATTTGAGGGTGCAAATCGTAATTCTTTCAGCACTACATACCCGGCGTGCGGCTAGGCGTGTCTGGGCGTGGCACGCCGGGCCAAATTTCCAGCAAACATGCCAAACTGACCTCTTCACCTTCAAAATATCATAACTTGGGCCAGAAAAGTCCAAATGACATGCTTTCAGCAGCATTAGAAAGCGGAGATCTAGGGCTTTCCAATGATATATAATAGTCTATGGTAGACAAGCATTTTGGATCCAAGAATGACCCATCTTTCAATGTTGCAAGATTGCCAAAGCCCAAATTGTCACCAAAGTGCCACTTCAATAACACTCCAGATTGGGCCACTTCTAATACTCCAATTCCTTCATTTATTCTTCAATGTTTCAAGCCTCTATGAAGAGAATTAAAAGTTCACAATCCCAGGTCAAGCCACAATTAACAATCAATCAAGGCCACAAGAGTCATCTAGAAGTAATTAGGAAATTTGCATTTAATTATAATTTCAATTGAATTTGTAATTTAGGTAGCTTATAAATAAGACCTTAGATTCATCATTCTACACACACCATGGAGGGGTGGAGGTGACTCCACTCTCCTTTTACTCTCATTCTCTTCTCTTCTTCCATTTCTTTCATATACACTTTTGTAAATATTTAGTTATGAGCTTCTAATTTCCAACATTGGGAAAGAGAGCTCTATTGCTATTTGATGGATTAATTTGCTTTTATTCTTCTTCTTCTTCTTCTCTTCATCTCTCTTTGATTTACTTGAAGGATTTTCGTTCTTCATTTAAGCATTCAATTATCTTGGGAAATAGATTGAATATACATGAATTCTATGTGAACCTTGGGAAAGAAATCATAGAATGATGCTTGAAAATCCTTCTCACACTTGAGTAGATTTGGGTATGGATGGGATATTGTGACATTTAATCTATCCATTATTTGGGTCTAGGAAAGTGTGTGGTATAATTAGGGACCATTCTTTATCTCTTCTCATGAGCAATTAGACCAAGGAATTGGCTATTGATCAAGATTGGGGAGATTGAATTGCCAAGACATTGGGATTCAATCACTCATGATTGCCAAGAGGTAAATGAGTTGCATAATTAAAGAGGAGATGAAATCTATTAATGATAAGAATGCAATATATCTTGATCCCAAGTGTTTGTAGAAATGCTTCAATTGGATTTACTTTCTAATTATTTACTTTCTTGCACTTTACTTTCTTGTACTTTCCATTCCTTGCAATTTACATTCTTGTACTTTAATTTTCACCACTTTAATTTTTTGTCATTTACTTTCCTTGCACTTTATTGCTTTCATTTAATTTTATGTTATTTACATTTCTTGTTGATTATATCTCCTTGATGTTTGTCTAACTAGAATAATTAATCAACTATTGCTTGCTTAATCCATTAATCCTCATGGGATCGACCTCACTCTTGTAAGTTTTATTACTTGATAAGACCCGGTGCACTTGCCGGTAGTTATTAACGAAGAAGTTAATTTCTTTCGTTATCATAGAGCTTAGTGCTCAAGCCTTCGCACTTGGTGGAAAGCCATACAGAGCCCCTGACATCAAACCTAAGTTTGGTGTTGGGCATTCACCACCCACCATTGAAGGAGGAGGCCCTGATAAACCACTATTTTATGGTTTATCTTGTGTTTAATTGAGTGGTTTCATCAAGTCTTCACCCACTTATTCATACTAATTGCATGATTTTACATTTTCCATCCTAATATTGTTTTATGGTTGAAAACTTGCTTCCTAGAGATCTTTAATTAGTATATTTTAATTCTACTTTATACCATTCGATGCCGTGATCCGTGTGTTAAGTGTTTCAGGCTTTATAGGGCAGGAATGGCTTAGAGAATGAAGAGGAAGCTTGCAAAAATGGAAGGAACACAAGAAACTAAGGAGATGACTAGCAAACACCAATGCGTGCGCATGGCTCATGCGAGCGTGCAAAATGGAGAAAATTACAGCGACGCGTGCGCGGGCCTGACGCGTACGTGCGGATTGGAATCTGCACGAATGATTCGCACGCGTGGACGACGTGTACGCGTGACAAGGAAAATTGCTGAATGATGCGCACGCGTGACTGACGTGTACGCGTGACCTGCGCGATCTGCAGAATTAACAGAAAATACTGGGGGTGATTTCGGGCCGCATTTTGACCTAGTTTTCGGCCAAAAAACACAGAATAAAGCCAGAGAATATGCAGAGACTCAACACACCCTTTTTCCACTTTTTTTTACACAACTTTAGATACATTGATACATTCTCATTAGGATAGTTTTATGTTTTTAGATCTGAATTTAGAGAGGATTGCTCTTCCTCTAGGTTCTCTTTACATTCCCAGTTTATTGCTTATGCTTTTGGATATTGAAGAGTCATTACCTCCGTTGAAGATACTATTCTAGTTTGTTTCTTTACTTACTCTTTTATTTATTCCATATTCTTAATTCCTGTTTAAAGTAGTACGTGGATTATTTTCATGAATTGTTAATACAAAGGATTACTTTTATTTTTAATTAATTTTGAATCCCTATTTTATTTAAATTATCATGTCTTCTTCTTATATTTTTATGATCGTTACATTCATGTCAATGGAGTAGACTCCATACTTGACATGGGGGTTGATTAAAAGGAGACACTTGAGTTGGAAGGCTTAAGTGATGGTTAAACTGGACGTTGTTGGCTAGTTCTGTATTTACTAACGCTAGACCTTCCCAAGGGAGAGGACTAGGATTTGCGAATAAGAATTAGCTCAATCACTTGACTTTCCTTTATTTAGTAAGGGTTAACTAAGTAAAAACAACAACCTTTTTAATACTACACTTAAGAGACCCCAACAAGGATAGAACTTCCAATTAATCATTTCCCCAGTCAAGGCCTTTTATCTAGAATATTAATAATCATTCTTAGTTTTTATCACTTTAATTTACAATTATTTAATTGCTTACCAACCAAACTAAAACTCTCTTGGAAATTCCTAATTAATAAAATAGCATCCTTTCTTACAACTCGTTGGGAGACGACCTGGGACTCATATTCCCAGTATTTTTCTATTCTAAATTTTTGTGACACTCTTCTAAATTGGTGAGGCAGATTTTAGCTGGTTAAGAGCTATACTCGCAACGCTGTTCTATTATATTATAATCTCTTAATTGGCCTAACTTTTCTACCACGCACCAGTTTTTGGCGCCGTTGCTGGGAAGTTGCAATTGTGTGCTAAATTATTAATTCGTGTACAGATTTTTATTTTTATTTGCATATTTTATTTTTATTTTATTACCTTGAGCTATATGTTTCTTTCATTGAATGATGCGTTCACTACCTGATCTGAGCTTAACCGCATTTGATCCTGAAATTGAAAGAACTATTTCACTTATTAGGCGAGCTCGACGTCGGTTAGCCTCTGAGGGTGGTGAAGTAATTGTTATCGATTCACCAGTCTCATCTGAGGGCGAATCTGAACTGCCATCTGAGAGCACAACAAGCTCCTTTACTACTGATTCAGTTGATTCACGTGCAGATAGAATGACAGCACCTAGGAGGATTACTATCCAGGAAGCTGGAGCCCCAGATTTTACAATGCAGCCGTATCAAGTGCATCATCCAACTCTGGCTGCAGATTTTGAACTGATAACTGCACTAATCAACTTGATGCCCAAGTTTCATGGCTTACCTGCTCAGGAGCCCATCAAGCACCTCAAGGATTTTCAGATAGCCTGTTCTACTGTTAGGCGTCAGGGTGCGAATGAAACTTCTATTCTGTTAACTGCCTTCCCGTTTTCTCTTGAGGGAAAGGCAAGGGAGTGGTACTACTCCCAAGCTGAAGTGACTGTTACCAACTGGGATACGCTCAGAAGAGAATTTTTGAAAAAATACTTTCCAGTTGAAGTTACAGACAGACTAAGGAAAGAGATCTCATGCATTGTTCAAGGTGAATCAGAAACTCTCTATGAGTACTGGGAGCGTTTTAAGAACCTTCTAGATGCATTCCCTCATCACATGATTGACAGGCTAGTGTTGATCAGCTATTTCACTCAAGGCATGAAGCCTCAGGATAAGACTACACTAGATGGTGCTAGTAATGGTTCTCTGAAAAAGTACAAGACCGCAGATGAAGCATGGCAACTAATTAGCGACTTAGCTGTGTCCACCAGGAATCACAGGCACAGGAATAGCCACTCAAAAGTTGTTGCAGAAGTTTTCTCTAGTACTGAGACTACTGCTCTTACACAGAGTATATGTGAAATGACCAACCTACTGTGGCAATTACAGTTGAATCAACAACAACAAGCTCAGCCTTCCCCACCACAACAAAGCCAACAGTTAGTCCCCTAAAGAGTATGTGGCATATGTGCTGATTATAGTCATTATACTGATGAATGCCCGTAGCTTCAACAAGAAGACAATACTGTGGCAGCCACTCATAACTTCTATGACCGCCCAAATCAAGGATACAATCAACAAGGCAGCAACTACAACCAAGGTGGGAACTATAACCAAGGATGGCAGGATAACTCCAACCAAAGTTGGAGAGATAATTCCAACCATGGCTAGAGGAACAACTATAACAGAGGAAGCAGAGACAACCAAGAAAACCAGAGATGGAATAACAACAACAGACAGCAGAATCAGAACCAACCTTAAAGAGCTCCTCACTTAAGACAATCAGAAGGACCCCAGCAAAACCAACAACAAGTACCTTAGGTCACTTATCCCACTCCCTCATCAAATGACAAGATGCTTCGTTCTCTTGCACAAGGACAACAAGACATGCAGACTACACTGAACTTTACTTTAAATGGTCTGAATGCCACTTTACAAGCTCTTGCCGCCTGGATAGATTCATTACCTACTTCCACTAACCAACCTTTAATCTCTAGTGGAATTCCTTCTCAACCCTTACCTAACCCAAAGGTGGCATCAAAGCCATCACTTTAAGGTCCAGAACCACACTGCTAGAGAGGAATCAGGAGGAGCCAAACCCAATAGAACACGCCCCAATTGAAGACTCAGTGGAAGTAGAAGATGCTGAAATGGAAGATGCTGAAGAGGAAGATGAAGTACAAGACAAGGTTGAAGAAGAAGTAGCTCAGCAAAAGAATGGACCACCAAAGGATACAGAAGCTGCGAGTGGCACCATCCCTATCCCATTCCCACACCTTGCAAGGAAATTTAGAAAGCAGATGGAACTTGATCCCAAAATGGTAGAAATTTTCAAAAAGGTTGAGGTAACAATTCCCCTTTTTGATGTTATTCAGCAAGTACCTAAATATGCAAAGTTTCTGAAGGATTTATGCATACACAAAGATAAAATTAATGAATTAGAAACTATCAGTTTAGGTAGTTCTATATCTGCTTTAATGGAAGGTATACCCGAAAAATGTAGTGATCCAGGTCCATGCATGGTAAACTGTACAATTGGAGGTGTAATATTTTCTGATTGCATGTGTGACTTAGGAGCGTGTGTAAGTATAATGCCATTGTCTATATATGATACTCTAAGGCTCCCTCCCTTAAAAAGGTCGGCAGCTCATTTTGTGTTAGTAGATAAAAGCATTATTACAGTAGTTGAAATTGCTGAAGATGTATTAGTGAGCACTAAGGGGCTCACATTTTCCATTGACTTCTATATCCTGGAAATGCCCCCAAATGATTCAAGAAGACCATCATCAATCCTGCTTGGAAGACCATTCCTAAAGACCTCGAAGTTCAAGCTGGATGCATTCTCAGGAACTTACTCCTTTGAGATAGATGGCAGAACAGTAAGTTTCGGTTTAAATGAAGCTATGAAGCACCCACCAGAAGATCATTCTATCTTCCAGTGCGACATCATTGATGAAACCATAGCTGAAGTTTACCAAGAAGAAATAGAAGAGAAGCACATGGAGCAAGGTCCAAGTGTGGGGACACCATCTGAACATAATGTCAACACTTTACCATTACCACTAGCCCCAGATGATTCAGAGCCTAGCCATGAGCAGAAATTGGAATTAAAGCCCCTTCCTCCACACCTCAAGTATGCTTACCTTGAGGATAATCAGAAGTTTCCAATTATCATTGCAAGAGAACTCACTTCTCAACAGGAGGAACAACTGCTCAGTGTGCTGAGGAAGCACAAGAAAGCAATTGGGTAGAGCTTGGCAGATATAATAGGCATCAGTCCTCAAGTTTGTGAGCACAAAATATATTTAGAAGAGGAATCAGAACCCGTCTGTCAACCCCAAAAAAGATTGAATCCCACCATTTTAGAAGTTGTCAAGAAAGAAGTGACCAGGCTACTTGAAGCAGATATCATTTACCCCATCTCAGACAGTGAATGGGTCAGTCCAGTATAAGTGGTGCCCAAGAAGTCTGGAGTCACAACAGTAAAGAATGAGCATGGAGAACTCCTGACAACTAGAGTGCAGAATTCATGGAGGGTTTGCATTGACTATAGGCATCTCAACCAAGCTACTCGCAAGGATCATTACCCCTTGCCATTTATTGATCAGATGCTCGATCGCCTGTCAGGTAAATCCCATTATTGCTTTTTAGATGGTTATATAGGATATTTTCAAATTCATATAGCTCCTGAAGATCAGGAGAAGACTACTTTTACATGCCTCTTTGGAACGTATGCATACAAAAGGATGCCTTTTGGCTTATGTAATGCACCGGCTACTTTCCAAAGATGCATGATGATTATCTTTTCAGATCTTATTGAGAACTGTATGGAAGTATTTATGGATGATTTTAGCGTATATGGTGATTCATTTGACCTTTGCTTGGATAGTTTAGCTAGAGTATTAGACAGGTGTGTTAGTTCAAACCTTGTATTGAATTTTGAAAAATGTCACTTTATGGTAAAACAAGGGATTGTTCTAGGACATGTTTTCTCAAAAACTGGTATTTCTGTAAATCCAGCAAAGGTAGATGTCGTTTGATAAGCTGAAGATCGCCCTGACTCAAGCTCCAATTGTGAGAAGACTAGACTGGAGCCAGCAATTTGAAATTATGTGTGATGCCTCCAACCATGCAGTAGGAGCGGCGCTGGCTCAGCACGAAGGTAAAGATCCCTTTGTAATTGCTTATGCATCTAAAACCTTAGACGGTGCTCAGTCTAATTACACTACTACTGAGAAAGAATTTCTTGCTATTGTTTTTGCTCTGGATAAATTCCGAGCCTATTTACTTGGTACTAAGGTAGTAGTGTACTTGGACCATGCAGTTCTAAAATATTTATTAGCTAAAAAGGAGTCCAAACCAAGGTTGATACGTTGGATACTGCTGCTGCAAGAATTTGATTTAGAAATTAAGGATAGGAGTGGTAACCAGAATTTAGTGGCAGACCACTTGAGTCGCCTTGAGCACATAAGGATGACTCCACTCCTATAAATGATGCTTTCCCATTTGATAGCTTGCATGCAGTATCTGAAGTAGTTCCTTGGTATGCACCTGTAGCTAATTATCTAGTTAGCCATACTTTCCCTCCCAATTTTACTAAACATCAAAGGGACAAGCTGAAAAGCGAGTCTAAATATTATATATGGGATGACCCATATCTATGGAGGTGTGGTGCTGACCAGGAAATTAGAACGTGTGTGCCCCAATCAGAATTCCAGTCCATTTTAGAGGCCTTCCACTCTTTTGAGAGTGGAGGACATTTTGGCCCTCAAAGAACAGCTAGAAAAATCTTAGACTGTGGATTCTGGTGGCCTACTCTTTTTAAGGATGCTGCTGAATTTTGTAAATCTTGCTCCCGATGCCAAAGATTTGGTAATATATCCAAGAGGGATAAGATGCCTCAACAGATTATGTTTTTTTATGAAATTTTTGATGTTTGGGGCATTGACTTCATGGGTCCATTTCCAAACTCTAATGGTTACCTTTATATACTGTTGGCTGTAGATTATGTTTCTAAATGGGTGGAAGCAATTCCTACCCGTAATGATGATGCTAACACTATTGTTTCCTTTGTTAGAAACCATATTATCTGTCGCTTTGGATCACCACGAGCAATCGTGAGCGATCAAGGCACTCACTTTTGTAACAAGAGACTAACAGGATTACTGAAGAAGCATAGGATAGTTCACAAAGTAGCAACAGCTTATCATCCCCAGACCAATGGATAAGCAGAAGTGTCTAACAGAGAAATTAAACGCATTCTGGAGAAGATAGTAAAGCCTTATAGGAAAGACTGGAGTGCCCGGCTACATGATGCACCCTGGGCATATAGAACAGCGTATAAGACACCCATCGGGATGAGCCCCTTCCGCTTGGTATACGGAAAGGCTTGCCACCTTCCAGTAGAGGTGGAACACAAGGCTTTCGGGGCTGTAAGGGAATGCAATATGAATTTTGAAGAATCAGGTGCTGAAAGAAAGCTGCAACTAGCAGAATTGGAGAATCTTCACCTAGAAGCATATGACAATTCCAGGCGATACAAAGAGAAGATGAAGGCTGTCTATGACAAGCACATAAAAAGGAGAGAATTCAGACCAGGGGAGTTAGTTCTTCTTTATAACTCCAGACTGAGGCTTATGCCAGGTAAATTGAGATCAAGATGGGAAGGTCCCTATAGAGTAGAGAAGGCAGAGCCATACGGAGTTTTTTACTTACGTCATCCTTCTAGCTCCAAATTCATGAAGTCAATGGACATCTCCTAAAGCTTTATCATGGTAAGAAGATGAAGGATCACAAAGAACTAGAGGTTTTTCTCTTGGAAGACCCACCAACAGAAGCAGAATGAGCCTGAAGACATCCAACTTAAGGACGTAAACGCAAAGTGCTAGGTGGGAGACAACCCACCATGGTATGATTGTTCCGTTTCAGTTTTATTTTACTTTATTCTATTTTTATTTTTGTTAATGACTCTTCTCATAACCTCTGCATATAGCCTGCATTTGCATTTGCATACTGCATAAAAAAAAAAGAAAGCACACGACGCGCAAGCGTCGCTGACGCGTCCGCGTCATAGATGCCTTCGAAACAAGAAGAAAAGAAGCAGAGAGTCACGCGAGAGAGCGGCTGGAGGCGTGCCTTAGGCATAAACACGCCCACACGAACGCGTTCATGTTATTTGCGAAATCAGTCTCCCATGCGTGCGGGTCGCCCATGCGCACGCATGACCCTGCGAAATCGACGTAAAGAGCCCTACAACGCGAACACGTGCCCCACGCGGCCGCGTTGTTTTTCAAAATATGGTCATTCACGTGTGCGCGTCACCCAAATTTTTGGCAAAATGCATATAAAACAGAGAGTTGTGCGTACGCGAGGCTGCACTCGCGCCAATAGCACAAATCAGGTCATGTGATCGCGTGACTCATGCGTCCGCGTCACCTGAACTTATCACACACCACGCGATCGCGTGCTCCACGCGTCCACGTCACATGCGACGCACAGCTTATCCAGTCAGTGCCAAATATCTTATCTTTTCTTTTCCAAATCCCAATCTTTTCTTTCCCTTCTTATTTCTTTCTTCTCCCTTCTTCCTTCTTTATTCTTTCTCACTTTTTACTTTCTCCTCCCTTATTTTTCACATCCATTATCAAGGTTCTTTTCTTTTCTTTCTTTCTTTACTTTTTACTTTTCCTTTATTATTTATATTTTTCTTCTTTTTCTATTTACTTTCATTATCTATATTTTCTTTTTCTTTTCTTTATATTCCGTTAATTGGTGTTAGAAATCTAATTGGGTGATTATTTTCTTTTACATTTTGCTTGTGAGTTATTGTGGAATTGTTTGACAATTTATATTATTTCTTAAAGGGTTGCTTGCATGTTCAATTTAATGCTTTCAATAACAGATTCACCATGCATGCTATGTGTTTGTGAAAAAGCTCGTATGGCATTGCACATTATTTTTAATTATTCTATTCTACTACTCTAATGCCTGTTTTTCACAAAACCCATTTTCATATTTTATTAATTAAATATAATTGTCAATACAAATAGATTGTTAGTTTAGGAGACTTGATAATCAAATTAGGCATTTAATTCTTGATCTATGCTACTCATGCCTTTGCCGGCATGCTAATAAACATCTTGCATCTACTTGCCATCACATGCACTTGCTATGTTTCCATTGATGAACTTTTCACATGTAGTCATAACCATGTGTTAACGACATCCCTCTTTACTGTGCATTGATTATCACCTATACCATTCTCTTCCTTGATCAAACCCTTAGCTTTACATATTACTTTCTTTTTCCTTTTTCAGGATGGCCACCAAAAAGGGTAAAGAGAAAGCTACTCCCAAACTACCAGCAAGGAAAGGAACAAAAAGAACACTAGTGGCAGAGCCATCTTCAACAGCTGTAAAGCCCTCAACAAAATGAATCAAGAGGATCATCAAGGTCAATGAAAAAGAGAAAGCTTTCCCAGCAAAGGACACTGTGCGGTTCACTAACCGCTACTGTGAGCAGATGTTTCCCATCCTGGCAGAGAGGAATTATAACAACAAATACCTTCTCGTCTTCCCGACCAACATTGTTGAATTTGTTAAGCCCCGCATTAAGCGAAGACAATGGGGATTCCTACGGAGACAGCCACGGCAGGTTAATCTATCATGGGTAGTTGAATTCTATTCCAATTTTCACATGCCAACCATGCAGTCTGTCTATATCTGTCAGAAGCAAGTTCCCATAATAGAAGAGGCCATTCAACGAGCTTTAGATCTTCCCCCTGCTCCAGAAGGATTGGACGCATTCCAAGAAGCCTCATTCAAACGCCAGACATACCAATTTGACTGGGACGCCGTTCTCAGAGTTATAGCACAACCTGGCAGCAGATGGATCTATGGATACCATCGATCTTGACCTAAGAGCATATTGGCTTCAGCACTCACCTTGGAGGCTCGAGTATGGGCATAGATCATGTCCCATTACGTCTTTCCGAGCACTCACGAGTCCTCCTTCACTGCAGACATGGCTGTTCTACTCTGGTGTATCCTTACAGACTAGCACCTCAATTTACCAAGACACATTCGGTATGCTATGGGTCACGTACAGAATGCGGGCAACCTACCTTTTCCCACCTTGGTTTCAGATCTAGTCTCAGCAGCCGGAGTCTCCTACAGAGCTGGGGACACTGATAAACTACTATTTTATGGTTTATCTTGTGCTCATTTGAGTGGTTTTTATTAACTCTTTACCCACTTATTCATACTATTTGCATGGTTTTACGTTTTCCTTCCTAATTTTGTGCTATGATTGAAAACATGTTTCCTGGGCCTTTAAATTGCTAATATTAATCCTCTCTTATTACCATTAGATGCCTTGATATGTGTGTTAAGAGATTTCAGAGTTTATAGGGCAGGAATGGCTTAGAGGATGGAAAGGAAGCATGCAAAAATAGAAGGAATACAAGAAGTTGAAGGAACTGCAAAGCTGTCAGCTTGACCTCTTCGCACTTAAATGGCTATAACTTTAGCTACAGAGGTCCAAATGATGCAATCTCAGTTGCATTGGAAAGCTGACGTCTGGAGCTTCGATTTGATATATAATTTGCCATAGTTGCCTTGACGATAAGTGACACGAATGCGTGGTCTACACGGACGCATTGCAGTTGCGAAAAAACCAGCGTGTTTGAATTCAAAACCAGCAAATTCCGGGTTGTTTCTGACCCAGTTCTCGGCTCAGAAAACACAGATTAGAGGCTATAAAGTGGGAGAATGCATCCATTCACAATCATCAGCTCATAATTCATAATTTTTAGTTTTAGATGTAGTTTTTAGAGAGAGAGGTTCTCTCCTCTCTCTTAGGATTTAGTTTTAGGATTTAGGATTATTTCTTCTTCATCACAGGTTCAATGTTCCTTTAATTTATTTTTCTACTTTTATTTTATTACTTTAATTGATATTTGTCTTTTCAATTTAGCTTATAAACATTTCCATGTTAGATTTGAATTTATGTTTAGACGTAATTTGATGTGTTTCAGATTTATGAATGCTTTTAATATAATTTAGAATTTTCCCTTTTGGCTTTGGTTGAGTCATTGGAGACTCTTGAGTTATCAAACTCATTGTTGATTGAAAATTGGAATTCTTCAAGAATTAATTCGAGTTCCAATAACTCTAGCCTTTCCCAAGGAAAGACTAGGACCTGAGGAATCCAAATTAATTCCTCCACTTAACTTACCTTCATAGTTAGAGGTTAACAAAGTGGGAGAAAAATCCAATTTTCATCACAATTGATAAGGATAACTAGGATAGGACTTCCCGTTCTAATACCTTGCCAAGAGTTTATTTTATTATTACTATTTTATTTTTCTTATCATTTAACATTCTTATTCCTTACTTTCAAAACCTCCAATTTACAAGACTCATAACCAATAATAAGAACATACTTCTCTGCAATTCCTTGAGAAGACGACCCGAGGTTTAAATACTCGGTTATCAATTTTATTGGGTTTGCTTAAGTGACAAACAAAACTTTTGTAAGAAAGGAATTCTTGTCAGTCTAGAAGCTATACTTACAACGCGAATTTATTGTGAAAATTCTAGATCGCATGAGAGTTTCATTCTTCAAAATGGCGCCGTTGCCGGGGAATTGCAAACGTGTGCCTTATTATTGGTTATTGTAAATATTTGTTTTTTTTTTATCGTTTCTTTGTTTTTATTTTTGTTTTTATTTTTGCTTTTTCATAAATTAAGAGGTTATTGGTTTTTATTTAGTTATTAAAAATTTTTCAAAAATTTGTTCTTCGTGTTCATCTTGACCTTCAAGTTGTTCTTAGTTGTTTTTTTCGTTTTGATCTAAAAATTTTAAGTTTGGTGTCATTTTATTGTTTTTCTCTTTCCTCATTTAATTCAAAAATATCTTTTCTCTTTATTTTTATTGAATTTTCAAAATTTCCATAAAAAAAATTCAGATTTTGATTTTAAAATTTTCATCTTATCTTATCTTAGTTTTAAATTTCAAAATTCAAATCTTTTTCAAAAATCATATCTTTTTCAAAATCTTATCTTATCTTATTTCAAAATCAAATTTCAAATTTTAATATTTAAATTCCAAAATTCAAAATCCAAATTTTAAATTTTAAATTTTAAATTTAAAAAAAAAATCAAACCTTTTCAAAATTTAAATCTTTTTCAAATTTTTATCTTATATTGTTGACTTTTTCAAAATTCAAATTTAAAAATTTTTCAAATTTCAAAAATTCAAATTTCAAAATTTAAAATTCAAAAATTTAATTTTCAATAACCTTTTAATTTAAATTTGTTTTTATTTTCATTTTTAATTTTTATTTGCTATTATGAGTTTTCACCCCTTTGGCTATGAGTCTGGTTACAATTATGTTGCACGAAGAAGAGATTATAATGATAATATGCATCAAGGATGGAACAATCAAAGATGGGAGGAGCCACAAGGATTTGATCAACCCTCATGGCAACAACCACCTCCAATAGACTATCAACAACCATTCTGTGATGCATATCAAGGCAATGGCTATGATAAGCACTCTTTTGATTATCAACAACCACCACCATATGCCTATGAATCCCCTCCTCAACATGACTTTGGACCACCATACTCACAAGCTCCTTTCCACCACTCACCTCCATATGACCCTAACCCTCATCCACCATACCATCCACCTTATGAACCATATGAACCATATATAGAACCACCCCAATTCTAACCCAATTACTCCCAAGAACCACCACCTCCATATGCACCATATCCATATCCATCAATCCAAGAGCCTTATGGTCCTACTTATGATAACCAAGCGGAACAAGAATCAACGGATCGTCTCAAGGAAACAGTGGATCAATTTCATACAACCCTTCATCAATTGGAGCAAGCGATAAATCAATTAGCTTCCCGACGTTCGGACACTCAAGGAACCCCCATGGCTTCATGTGGACAATCTAATGAAGAACGTAGCATGAAGGAGACATTAGAAACTCCAGTTGACAGTAAAGAGTATGAATTTGTACTGGAACAAGTGGAGGAAGCCAGAATTATTGAAGAAGAAGAAGTGGTTGAAGACTTGGGAGATGCTGAACCTCCATGGGAAAGTCAAGACATAGAACCTCCTTCCAGGACGGTTGCATTTGATGTTAAGGAGGGTGTACAACCTCCAAGGCATATCATAGTTGAAGACTTGGAAGAGGTTGGTCAAGAAATGGAGATTAAAGAAGAAGAAGCACAGCCGCCCATGCTCTTGGTGAGCAATGAAGAAGAGATCAAATTGGAAGAAAGCTACCAAGAAGAAGAGGTTAATATTGAAGAAACTTGCAAAGAGGTGGAAGTTGTCAGAGTACAGCACAAGGGAGTGGAGCCTGCAAATTTGTTAGAAATACTTCCCCCTAAGTTGCCATCATCCTTCACAACATTCAAGTGGGTAAAATTCATATCCCCTAGCTTTCTAATTCCACTTGAATATGGGCTACTGGAGACGGATGGTCAACTTAGAGCTCTTTGTGGCATTAAGAGTAAGAGGAAGATGATTAGTGGTTGGAGTTGTCAAACAAGGTTCAACATGGTTGCATACTCAAAGTTTAAATGCAAAGGTTGGTGTAAAGCTCAACTAAATGGGTCTAGGAAGTTGGTTGGCCGCTTTAGTGAGAATTCAGATTGCTTGCCACCCGGATGGAATCATGATGATCAACAAGAAGACGGGTGCAAAAGGAAGGTTTGGGATCCTGGAATCTGTTCTGACATCCAACACCCCGGGAGCCTAAGAATCTTTTTGAAGCTGCTCAAAGGCTTTACGTGCCTAGTTTGGGACCCCAGAGGCTGTTGGAATTCCAAACACTGGTGGAGATTTTTGGATGAATTCATGCATAAGCCACCATAACAGGAAGCTCATCAAATGTCCAACTTAAGGACTTTAACTAAAAGTGCTAGGTGGGAGACAACCCACCATGGTATGATCGTTCTTTTTCAATTTTATTTTGTGTTGTTTATTTTTATTTTATTTTATTTTCATTGAACCTGGAAGTTTTCATAGCATCTACATTAGCACTGCATATTGCATACTGCATAATTGCATAAAAAAAAAAGCAAGCACGCGACACGGCAGCATCACTGACGCGTCCGCGTCACCAGTGCGTTTAGAAGAAAAGAAAAGTGAACAGAGAGTCACGCGAAAGCGTGGCTGGAGGCGTGCCTGTGGCACAAATTGCTCCACGCGACAGCGTCGCTGACGCGTCCGCGACATATGGGAAAATGCCTCCCACGCGTCTGCGTCACCCACGCAAACGCGTGCTCTAAAAATCGACGTAAAAAAGGGTGTATGGCAGAATGTTGGGCTGGAACGTGGCTGGAACGGTGCTAGAAGCACAAGCCCTACCACGCGAACGCGTGCCCCATGCGTTCGCGTCGTTTTTCAAAAATGGCCACTCAGGCGATCGCGTCACCCACGCGAACGCGTCACCCAGATTTTTGGCAAAATGCATTTAAAACAGAGAGTTGCGCAAACGCGAGGCTGCACTCACGCCAATCGCACAAATCAATCCACGCGATCGCGTGACCCACGCGTCCGCGTCACCTGACCTTATCGCGTACCACGCGAACGCGTGAACCACGCGTCCGTGTCACATGCGTCGCACAAACTTATCCAGATCAGCGCCAATTATCTTATCTTTTCTTTTCTAAATCCTAATTTCTTCTATCTTTTCTTCTTTCTTTCTCCTTTCTTACTTACTTCTTCTTCCCTTCTTCCCCTCCTCTATCTTTTATTTTATTTTATTTTATTTATTTACATACTTTCATTCATTGCATTTTAATTTTGTGCATATTTTTATTTTCTTTTCTAAATTTATTATTTTTTTCATTGGTGTTAAAAATTTTCTTATTCAACTGTTGCGTCTTTTTTTGAATTTACTTTGGTGCTTAGTAACTTGTTTTACACTGTGGAATGATGTTAATTATCTGCCAATGCCAATATTTTATGATACTTACACTCCATTTGTATTGACATGAGCTTGTATTAATATTTCCATTACCCACACTCCTACCCTATGTTTCAAATCTTGCACGACTAGTATGCCATGTGCTTCTATTATTTTCTCACGTACATGTTGAAGCTTCCATGTAAATGAGACCCTTATCATTTGGCATTAACCCAACCATACTTCATTTTCTTATCTCTATTACTGGGATACCTTTCTTCCCTTTTTCTTTCAGGATGGCCACCCGGAAGGGAAGCGGAAGACGTTTCCATGGGGAGATAGACAAGTCCATCTGCAAAATTCTCAGAGAAAAGCGCCAGTTGGAACAGCCCGTCCACCTGCACATCTTAGCATGCACCGAGGACGATGCAATCTTTAAGTGTGGGGAGGTCGATACCGACTTCCAGGGGTTAGTTACCTTCTTTTCAACACCAATACTCTATTTTCTTTGTTTGTTCATTGTTGCATTTGCATATTTGATTGCATGTTTGTTTGATTTTATGCATTTAGTCACTACTTGGTTGAAGTAATATTTTCTTTTTCAAGAAATTTTTATAGTATTTCACTAATTTAAAAATTAAAATTTTCTATGTGTTAAATTTGTTTGAAGTTGTATTTGGAACATGGTTTTTGAGCCAAAGAACACACAACCCGTGAGATTTTGAGCTTATTTACATGGTTACATTATTTAACCATAAATTTTTATTCTTGTGTGTTTTCTTCTCTATGATTGCAATCTTTGCTTTGTTTCAGTCTATATGTCCAATATTTAGTGTATTTACATGCTTGCATATGATTGAGGCCATTACTTGTTATTAGCTCACTTATCCCAAATAAGCCTACCTTTTTTATCATCTTTGTTAGCCACCTTGAGCCTTTTATCTCCATTTATTCTGTTCTATAACCACATCACTAGCCTTAAGCAGAAAAATAATTAAATATCCCAATTGAATCTTTGGTTAGCTTAAGATAGGGATTGTGTAACAATTAAGTGTGGGGAAACTGTGGGAACATGGGTGAATAAGGAAATGTGTTATGTTTTTACTTTGATAAAATATTAGGAATTTGGGTACCTACTCATGTGAAACTATATAAAAAAATTAAAAATCCATGTGCATTGATAAGCTATGTCTATTTTCATGTTCAGAATAAAAAAAATCCAAAAAAAAAACTCAATAAATGAGTAAATAAATAAGGAGACAAAATTACCCCAATGCTAAGTTTAATAATGAAAGATCAATGCACATGTGATAAATTAAAAAGAAAATTTGATACATGAGTATGTGATGCAAAAGTAGGAATTTTGGGTAGCTAGGCATGAATTAAAATTATATAGAGTATATGTATGTTAGGTGAAAGTTTAGGTTAATTAAAGATTCAATTTATAGCTCACTTAGCCATATATATATACCCTCACCCTTACCTTAGCCACATTACAACCTTGAAAAGACCTCATGATGTTTGCATTGGTACATTAAATATTTGTTAATTGGTTAGATGAAGAACAAAGTTTAGAAAGCATGATTAGAGAAGAGTAGAGTGAATTACCCTATACACTTGAGAGACTGGAGTGATATACACTACCAGTGAGGGTTCAATGCTTGATTCTATGTTCCCTGCTTTCATGAGCTATCTTCTTACAAGTTTACTTGTCCTTTATTGTATGATTTGAATTAGTGAAATCTGATTTATGTATATTCTTGGAGAATTTGATTTACTTTTAACCAAGTAGGTAGAAACATTTTGCATGTAGTTGCATTCATATAGATGTGTTGCATTTCATACATTCTACCATTCCTCTTCACTCCTTTATAGCTTCTCTTGAGCTTAGCATGAGGACATGCTAATGTTAAGTGTGGAGAGGTTGATAAACCACTATTTTATGGTGTATCTTGTGCTCATTTGAGTGGTTTTTATCAACTCTTTACCCACTTATTCATACTATTTGCATGGTTTTACGTTTTTCTTCCAAATTTTGTGCTATGATTGAAAACATGTTTCCTGGGCCTTTAAATTGCTAATATTAATCCTCTCTTATTACCATTAGATGCCTTGATATGTGTGTTAAGTGATTTAAAAGTTTATAGGGTAGGAATGGCTTAGAGGATGGAAAGGAAGCATGCAAAAATGGAAGGAATACAAGAAGTTGAAGGAACTGCAAAGCTGTCAGCGTGACCTCTTCACACTCAAACAGCTATAACTTTAGCTACAGAGATCCAAATGATGCGATCTCAGTTGCGTTGGAAAGCTAACGTCCGGGGTTTCGATTTGATATATAATTTGTCATAGTTTCCTTGACGATAAGTGACGCGAATGCGTGGTCTACGCGGACGCATCGCAGTGGCAAAAAAACCAACGTGTTTGAATTCGAAACCAGCAAATTTTGGGTTTTTTCTGACCCAGTTCTTGGCCCAGAAAACACAGATTAGAGGCTATAAAGTGGGAGAATGCATCCATTCACAATCATCAGCTCATAATTCATAATTTTTAGTTTTAGATGTAGTTTTTAGAGAGAGAGGTTCTCTCCTCTCTCTTAGGATTTAGTTTTAGGATTTAGGATTATTTCTTCTTCATCACAGGTTCAATGTTCCTTTAATTTATTTTTCTACTTTTATTTTATTACTTTAATTGATATTTGTCTTTTCAATTTAGCTTATAAACCTTTCCATGTTAGATTTGAATTTATGTTTAAACGTAATTTGATGTGTTTCAGATTTATGAATGTTTTCAATTTAATTTAGAATTTTCCCTTTTGGCTTTGGTTGAGTCATTAGAGACTCTTGAGTTATCAAACTCATTGTTGATTGAAAATTAGAATTCTTCAAGAATTAATTCGAGTTCCAATAACTCTAGCCTTTCCCAAGGAAAGACTAGGACTTGAGGAATCTAAATTAATTCCTCCACTTAACTTACCTTCATAGTTAGAGGTTAACAAAGTAGGAGAAAAATCCAATTCTCATCACAATTGATAAGGATAACTAGGATAGGACTTCTAGTTCTAATACCTTGCCAAGAGTTTATTTTATTATTAATATTTTATTTTTCTTATCATTTAACATACTTGTTCCTTACTTTCAAAACCCCCAATTTACAAGACTCAACCAATAATAAGAACATACTTCCCTGCAATTCCTTGAGAAGACGACCCGAGGTTTAAATACTCGGTTATCAATTTTATTGGGTTTGCTTAAGTGACAAACAAAACTTTTGTAAGAAAGGAATTCTTGTCGGTCTAGAAGCTATACTTACAACGCGAATTTATTGTGAAAATTCTAGATCGCGCGAGAGTTTCATTCCTCAGACACCAAGGCCATAATTCCATGAGATGATCAGATAGTCCCTAACGGGAAATATATCAGACCTCCAGCAGCCACTACTAGCCGGCCTGCCAAACTGGCCGAAGATATTCCTTCTCCCTCCACATCACAAGCACCTTCAACAAACCAACTGCTCCATCAGATAATTGAGAGGCTAGACCGGCTTGACTGGAAAGGAAAGCAAAGGGAGCGCCGTAACAAGCGCCGATTCACATACCTCAAGGAGCTGCTTATTGGTAACCAACCACCTAAAGAAGACTCAAACATCCCGGACTCCACTTCATTTACAAGTACAGGGAGCCATGACGATCCCGATTATGGAAATGCTGCTACCAGCCCCCCTTTGTTCCTGACTGATGGCACCGAGGACGGTGCCAAGCTTTAAGTGTGGGAAGGTTGGTCAGTACCTGACTTCCGGAGGTAATTTCTCTTTTCTTAACACCAATAGAATAGGATATTTATTTAATTTTTATTTTGTTTAGGATAGGATAAACTGCATAGTAATAGGTTATTTGCATGCATGTTCTATTTGGTTAGAAAACAATAAGTTTCTTTATAAGACCCTATTTTTGAAAATTTTCACTAATTTAAATCAAAACTTTTGTGTTAAACTTGTTTAGAAGTTGTATTTGGAACATAGTTAAAAGCTAGAACACACAACCTGTGAGACTTGAGCCTAATGACATGGTTACATTATTTAACTATAAAATTTTATTCTTGTGTGTTTGCTTCTGTATGATTGTGATCTATATTTTATTCAATCCTATATGTCTGGTGCACGAAATTGTGATCATCAATGGCGCCAACAACTTGGTACGCACAATTGTAATCTCAATTCTTTATCACAACTCCACACAACTAACCAGCAAGTGCACTGGGTCGTCCAAGTAATAAACCTTACGTGAGTAAGGGTCGATCCCACGGAGACTGTCGGCTTGAAGCAAGCTATGGTCATCTTGTAAATCTCAGTCAGGCAGATTCAAATGGTTATGGAGAATTGATAATTAAAAGATGAATAAAACATAAAATAAAGATAGAGATACTTATGTAATTCATTGGTAGGAATTTCAGATAAGCGTATGAAGATGCTTTGTTCCTTCTAAACCTCTGCTTTCCTATTGCCTTCTTCCAATCATTCATACTCCTTTCCATGGCAAGCTTTATGTTGGGCATCACCGCTATCAATGGCTACTTCCCGTCCTCTCAGTGAAAATGTTCCAAATGCGCTGTCACCGCACGGCTAATCATCTGTCGATTCTCGATCATGTTGGAATAGGATCCATTGATCCTTTTGCATCTGTCACTACGCCCAACACTCGCGAGTTTGAAGCTCGTCACAGTCATCCCTTCCCAGATCCTACTCGGAATACCACAGACAAGGTTTAGACTTTCCGGATCTCAGGAATGGCCGCCAATAATTCTAGCCTATACCACGAAGGTTCTAATCTTAGATTAGAAACCCAAGAGATACACATTCAAGCTTGTTTGCATGTAGAACAGAAGTGGTTGTTAGGCACGCGTTCACAGGTGAGAATGGTGATGAGTGTCACGGATCATCACATTCATCATGTTGAAGAACGAATGGATATCTTAGAACAGAAATAGGCTTGAGTTGAATAGAAAAACAATAGTACTTTGCATTAATTCATGAAGAACAGTAGAGCTCCACACCTTAATCTATGGTGTGTAGAAACTCCACCGTTGAAAATACATAAGTGAAAGTAGTCTAAGCATGGCCGAATGGCCAGCCTCAAAGGTCTAAGGACTAACCGTCCCAAAAGATTCTTCTTAATACAATAGTAAAAGGTTCTATTTGTAGAAAACTAGTAGCCTAGGGTTATAGAAATAGGTAATTAATGCAGAAATCTTCTTTCGGACCCACTTGGTGTGTGCTTGGGCTGAGCATTGAAGCTTTCACATGTAGAGGCTTTTCTTGGAGTTAAACGCCAGCTTTTCTACCATTTTGGGCGTTTAACTCCAGCTTTTATGCCAGTTCTGGCATTTTGACGCCAGAATTTCTATGCTGACTTGGAATGCCGGTTTGGGAATATTATATATTAGGCAAATCTTGGGCAAAGTATGGACTATTATATATTTCTGGAAAGCCCAGGATGTCTACTTTCCAACGCAATTGAGAGCACGCCAATTGGGCTTTTGTAGCTCCAGAAAATCCACTTCGAGTACAGGGAGGTCAGAATCCAACAGCATCTGTAGTCCTTTTTCAGCCTCTGAATCAGATTTTTGCTCAGGTCCCTCAATTTCAGCTAGAAAATACCTGAAATCATAAAAAAACACACAAACTCATAGTAAAGTCCAGAAATGTGATTTTTACTTAAAAACTAATAAAAATATAATAAAAACTAACTAAAACATACTAAAAACAATGCCAAAAAGTGTACAAATTATCTGTTCATCACAACACCAAACTTAAATTGTTGCTTGTCTCCAAGCAACTGAAAATCAAATAGGATAAAAAGAATAGAATATACAATGATTTCCAAAAGCATCTATGAAGATCAGTCTTAATTAGATGAGCGGGGCTATTAGCTTTTTGCTTCTGAACAGTTTTGGCATCTCCCTTTATCCTTTGAAGTTCAGAATGATTGGCATCTATAGGAACTCAGAATTCAGATAGTGTTATTGATTCTCCTAGTTCAGTATGTTGATTCTTGAACACAGCTACTTTATGAGTCTTGACCGTGACCCTAAGCATTTTGTTTTCTAGTATTACCACCGGATACATAAATGCCACAGACACATAACTGGGTAAAACTTTTCAGATTGTGACTCAGCTTTGCTAGAGTCCCCAATTAGAGGTGTCCAGAGCTCTTAAGCACACTCTTTTTGCTTTGGACCACGACTTTAACCGCTCAGTCTCAAGTTTTTACTTGACACCTTCAGGCCACAAGCGCATGGTTAGGGACAGCTTGGTTTAGCCGCTTAGGCCAGGATTTTATTCCTGTGGGCCCTCCTATCCACTGATGCTCAAAGCCTTGGATCCTTTTTATTTTACCCTTGCCTTTTGGTTTAAAGGGCTATTAGCTTTTTTTGCTTGCTTTTTCTTTCTCTCTTTTTTTTTCTCTTTTTTTTGCATATATTTTTTTCTGCAAGCTTTTCACTGCTTTTTCTTGCTTCAAGAATCATTTTTATGATTTTTCAGATCATCAACTAGCATTTCTCCTTTTTCCTCATTCTTTCAAGAGCCAACAATTTTAACATTTCATGAACAACAAATTCAAAAATATGCACTGTTCAAACATTCATTCAGAAAACAAAGAGTATTGCCACCACATCAAAATAATTAAACTATTTTAAAATTCAAAATTTATGTACTTCTTGTTCTTTTGCAATTAAAACATTTTTCATTTAAGAAAGGTGATGGATTCATAGGACATTCATAACTTTAAGACATAGACACTAAGACACTAATGATCATGTAATAAAGACACAAACATAGATAAACCTAAAGCATAATTTTCGAAAAACAGAAAAATAAAGAACAAGGAAATTAAAGAACGGGTCCACCTTAGTGATAGCGGCTTGTTCTTCCTCTTGAAGATCTTATGGAGTGCTTGAGCTCCTCAATCTCTCTTCTTTGCTTTTGTTGCTCCTCCCTCATGACTCTTTGATCTTCTCTAATTTCATGGAGGAGGATAGAATGCTCTTGGTGCTCCACCCTTAGTTGTCCCATATTGGAACTTAATTCTCCTAGGGAGATGTTAATTTGCTCCCAATAATTTTGTGGAGGAAAATTTATCCCTTGAGGCATCTCAGGAGTTTCATGATGAGGAATTTCCTCATGCTCTTGTCCATGAGTGGGATCTCTTGTTTGCTCCATCCTTTTCTTAGTGATGGGCTTGTCCTCATTAATGAGGATGTCTTCCTCTATGTCAATTCCAGCTGAATTACAGAGGTGACAAATGAGATGAGGGAAGGCTAACCTTGACAAAGTAGAGGACTTGTCTGCCACCTTGTAGAGTTCTAGGAATATAACCTCATGAACTTCTACTTCCTCTCCAATTATGATGCTATGGATCATGATAGCCCGGTCTATAGTAACTTCAGACCGGTTGCTAGTGGGAATGATTGAATGTTGGACGAACTCCAACCATCCCCTAGCCACGGGCTTGAGGTCATGCCTTCTTAGTTGAACCGGCTTCCCTCTTGAATCTCTTTTCCATTGAGCGCCCTCTTCACAAATGTCTATGAGGACTTGGTCCAACCTTTGATCAAAGTTGACCCTTCTAGTGTAGGGGTGTGCATCTCCTTGCATCATTGGCAAGTTGAATGCCAACTTTACATTTTCTGGACTGAAATCTAAGTATTTCTCCCGAACCATTGTAAGCTAATTCTTTGGGTCCGGGTTCACACTTTGATCATGGTTCTTGGTGATCCATGCATTGGCATAGAACTCTTGAACCATTAAGATTCCGAATTGTTGAATGGGGTTGGTGAGAAATTCCCAACCTCTTCTTTGGATCTCATGTCGGATCTCTGAATATTCACCCCTTTTGAGCTTGAAAGGGACCTCGGGGATCACTCTCTTCTTGGCCACAACTTCATAGAAGTGGTCTTGATGCACCCTTGAGATGAATCTCTCCATCTCCCATGACTCAGAGGTGGAAGCTTTTGCCTTCCCTTTCCTCTTTCTAGAGGTTTCTCCGGCCTTAGGTGCCATAAATGGTTATGGAAAAAACAAAAAGCTTTAGCTTTTACCACACCAAACTTAGAAGGTTTGCTCATCCTCGAGCAAAAAAAGAAAGAAGAGAGTAGAGAAAGAAGAAATAGAGGAGATGGAGGGGGGTAGTGTTTCGGCCAAGGGGGTGAAGTAGTGTTTAAGATGTGTGAAAATGAAGGAGTGAAGATGGGTTTATATAGGAGTGGAGGGGGGCTTAGGTTCAGCCATTTATGGGTGGGTTTGGTAGGGAAAGTGGTTTGAATTTGAATGGTGAGGTAGGTGGGGTTTATGATGGATGGATGTGGATTGGTGAAGGGTTTATGGAGAAGAGGTAGGATTTGATAGGTGAGGGGTTTTTGGGGAAGAGGTATTGAGGTGATTGGTGAAGGGTATTTGGGGAAGAGTTTTATGAAATGGTATGAAGAAGAGAGAGAGTGAGTTGAGGTTGGTGGAGATCCTGTGGGGTCCATAGATCCTGAGGTGTCAAGGATTTCTCATCCCTGCACCCATTAGGCTTGCAAAACGCCCTTTGCTGCCTATCCTGGCGTTAAACGCCAGGCTGCTGCCCATTTCTAGCGTTTAACACCAGCTTCTTGCCCTTTTCTGGCGTTAAATACCAGTCTGGTGCCCATTTCTGGCCTTAAACGCCCAGAATGGTGCCAGACTGCGCGTTTAACGCCCATTCTGCTGCCCTTACTAGCGTTTAAATGCCAATAGGCTTCTCCTCCAGGGTGTGCTATTTTTCGTTCTGTTTTTCAGTTTGTTTTTACTTTTTCAATTGTTTTTGTGACTTCACATGATCATCAACCTACAAAAAATATAAAATAACAATGGAAAATAGAAATTTAATATAGATAAGTAAAATTGGATTGCCTCCCAATAAGCGCTTCTTTAATGTCAGTAGCTTGACAATGGGCTCTCATGGAGCCTCACAGATACTCAGAGCATGATGATAGCCTCTCAACACCAAACTTAGAGTTTGGTTGTGGCCTCCCAACACCAAACTTAGAGTTTTAATATGGGGATTTTGTTTGACTTTGCATTGAGAGAAGCTTTTCATGCTTCCTCTCCATGGTTACAGAGGGAGATCCTTGAGCTTTAAACACAAGGGAGTTCTCATTCACTTGAAGTACCAATTCTCCTCTGTCAACATCAATCACAACTCTTGCTATGGCTAGGAAGGGTTGCCAAGGATGATGGATTCATCCATACACTTCCCAGTATCTAGAATTATGAAATCAGCAGGGATGTAGTGGCCTTCAACCTTTACCAAGACATCCTCTACAAGTCCATAAGCCTGTTTTCTTGAATTGTCTGCCATCTCCAGTGAGATTCTTGCAGCTTGTACCTCAAGGATTCCTAGCTTCTCCATTACAAAGAGAGGCATGAGGTTTATGCTTGACCCTAGGTCACACAGAGCCTTCTCAAGGGTCATGGTGCCTATGGTACAAGGTATTGAGAACTTTCCAGGATCCTGTCTCTTCAGAGGTAATTTCTGCCGAGTCAGGTCATCCATTTCTTTGGGGAGCAAGGGGGGTTCATCCTCTGAAGTCTCATTACCAAATAGCTTGGCATTTAGCTTCATGATTACTCTAAGGTACTTAGAAACTTGTTCTTTAATAACATCTTCATCCTCTTCAGAGGAAGAATACTCATCAGAGCTTATGAATGGCAAAAGTAAATTCAGTGGAATCTCTATGGTCTCAGTGTGAGCCTCAGATTCCCATGATTCCTCATTAGGGAACTCCTTAGAGGCCAGTGGACATCCATTGAGGTCTTCCTCAGTGGAGATCACTGCCTCTTCCTCCTCTCCAGGTTCGACCGTATGGGTTATGTTGATGGCCTTGCACTCTCCTTTTGGATTCTCTTCTGTATTGCTTGGAAGAGCACTAGGAGGGAGTTCAGTAACTTTCTTGCTCAGCTGACCCACTTGTGCCTCCAAATTTCTAATGGAGGACCTTGTTTCAGTCATGAAACTTTGAGTGGTTTTAATTAGATCAGAGACTACAGTTGCTAAGTCAGAGTGGCTCTGCTTAGAATTCTCTGTCTGTTGCTGAGAAGATGATGGAAAAGGCTTGCCATTGCTAAACCTATTTCTTCCACCATTATTGTTGTTGAAGCCTTGTTGAGGCCTCTGTTGATCCTTCCATGAGAGGTTTGGATGATTTCTCCATGAAGGATTATAGGTGTTTCCATAGGATTCTTCCATGTAATTCACCTCTTCCATTGCTGGGTTCTCAGGATCATAAGCTTCTTCTTCAGATGAAGCTTCTTTGGTACTGACTGTTGCTGCTTGCATTCCAGACAGACTCTGAGAAATCATATTGACTTGCTAAGTCAATATTTTGTTCTGAGCCAATATGGCATTCAGAGTATCAATCTCAAGAACTCCTTTCTTCTAACTTGTCCCATTATTCACAGGATTCCTTTCAGAGGTGTACATAAATTGGTTATTTGCAACCATTTCAATGAGTTCTTGAGCTTCTGCAGGCGTCTTCTTCAGATGAAGAGATCCTCCAGCAGAGCTGTCCAATGACATCTTGGACAGTTCAGATAGACCATCATAGAAGATACCTATGATGCTCCATTCTGAAAGCATGTCAAAAGGACACCTTCTGATCAATTGCTTGTATCTTTCCCAAGCTTCATAGAGGGATTCACCTTCCTTCTGTCTGAAGGTTTGGACTTTCACTCTAAGCTTACTCAATTTTTGAGGTGGAAAGAACTTTGCCAAGAAGGAATTGACTAGCTTTTCCCAAGAGTTCAGGCTTTCTTTAGGTTGTGAATCCAACCATGTTCTAGCTCTGTCTCTTACAACAAGGGGAAAAAGCATAAGTCTATAGACCTCGGGATCAACCCCATTAGTCTTGACAGTGTCACATATTTGCGAGAATTCAGCTAAGAATTGATGAGGATCTTCTAATGGAAGTCCATGAAACTTGCAATTCTGTTGCATTAGAGAAACTAATTGAGGCTTAAGCTCAAAGTTGTTTGCTCCAATGGCAGGGATTGAGATGCTTCTCCCATAGAAGTCAGGAGTAGGTACAGTAAAGTCACCAAGCACCTTTCTTGCGTTGTTGGCATTGATGTTGTTTTTGGCTGCCATGTCTTCTTCTTGTTTGAAAGTTTCTGTTAGGTCCTCTATAGAGAGTTGTACTTTAGCTTCTTTTAGCTTTCTCTTCAAGGTTCTTTCAGGTTCAGGATCAGCATCAACAAGAATGCCCTTGTCCTTGCTCCTGCTCATATGAAAAGAGAGGAGAAGAAAATATGGAATCCTCTATGTCACAGTATAGAGATTCCTTGAGGTGTCAGAGGAAAATAAAAATAAAAGGATGAGGTAGAGAAGAGAGAATTCGAACTTATCAAGAGGGACAGAGTTCGAATTGCTGATAATGGAGAAGTGTTAGTCCTTTAAATAAAAGGATTTGGGAAGAGGGGAAGAATTTTCAAAATTTAAGTAAAAGATTTTGAAATAATTAAAAGAAATTTTGAAAATTTGGTAAATGATTTTCGAAAACTATGATTGGGAAAGAAATTAAGTGATTTTTGAAAAAGATTTTGAAATTAGAAATCAAAAAGATATGATTGAAAATTAATTTTGAAAAAAATGTGATTGAAAAGATATGATTGAGAAGATATGATTGAGAATCAAATTAAAAGAAGAAAGTTTTTCAAATTAAATTTGATTACTTGACCAATAAAAAATTAAAAGATATGATTCTAGAATTAAAAGATAAGATCCTTTCTTAATAGGCAAGTAACAACTTGAAAATTTTGAATTAAATCACTAATTGTAGCAAGGATTTTCGAAAATAGTAATAAATAAAAAAAATTGAAAAAAAATTGATTTTGAAAAGATATGATTGAAAAGATATGAAAAAAATTTGATTTTACAAAATTATGAAACTTTCAAAAAGATTTGAATTAAAAACAAAATCTTCCATCTAGTGTCCTCCTGGAGTTAAACGCCCAGAATGGCATCCATTATGGCGTTTAACGCCCAAAATGCTACCTTTTTGGGCGTTTAACGCCCAGCCAGGCACCCTGGCTGGCGTTTAAACGCCAGTTTTCCTTCTTCACTAGGCGTTTTGAACGCCCAGCTTTTTCTGAGTAATTCTTCTGCTGAATGTTCTGAATCTTAAATTCTCTATGTTATTGACTTGAAAAGACACAATTTTTAAAAAAATTTGAATTTTTAATGATGAGAAACAATAAAAAAAATGCAACTAAGATCAAATAAAGAATACATGCAAGACACAAAACTCAGAAGTTTGTATACTAAGGACTATAACAATTTAAAAATGCATGTAAGAAACAACAAAAGATACAAAATGAGAGAAATTAAAGATCAGAGCACTGGAATCATCAAGAACAACTTGAAGATCAATGAAGAACATATTACATATATTCGAAAAATGCAAGAAGAATAAAGACATGCAATTGACACCAAACTTAAAAATTGACACTAGACTCAAACAAGAAACATAAAATATTTTTGATTTTTATGATTTTATAAATTTTTTTGTGATTTTTCGAAAATTAAGTGGAAAAAAAGAAAAAAAAAGGACTTCAAAATTCTTAATGAGAATTCCAGGAATCATTGCAATGTTAGTCTAAAACTCCGGTCCAGGAATGAGACATGGCTTATTAGCCAGCCAAGCTTTCAGTGAAAGCTTCGGTCCAAAACACTAGACATGGACAATGGCCAGCCAAGCTTTAGCAGATCATTACTTTCAACAGCAAGATTGATAGAAATCAACAAGCTCTTGTGATGATAAGTTGAAACCTCGGTCCAAAAGTTTAGACATGGTTTCACAACCAGCCAGACTTCAACAAATCATCATGAAACTCTAGAATTCATTCTTAAAAACTCTGAGGAACAGAATAGAAATATTTTTATATTTTTGAAAAAACTTTTTTCGAAATTAAAAAGTAAAAAGCTTAAACATAAAATAAAATTACCTAATCTAAGCAACAAGATGAACCGTCAGTTGTCCAAACTCGAACAATCCCCAGCAACGGCGCCAAAAACTTGGTGCACGAAATTGTGATCATCAATGGCACCAATAACTTGGTATGCACAATTGTAATCTCAACTCTTTATCACAACTCCGCACAACTAACCAGCAAGTGCACTGGGTCGTCCAAGTAATAAACCTTACGTGAGTAAGGGTCGATCCCACGGAGACTGTCGGCTTGAAGCAAGCTATGGTCATCTTGTAAATCTCAGTCAGGCAGATTCAAATGGTTATGGAGAATTGATAATTAAAAGATGAATAAAACATAAAATAAAGATAGAGATACTTATGTAATTCATTGGTAGGAATTTCAGATAAGCGTATGAAAATGCTTTATTCCTTCTGAACCTCTACTTTCCTATTGCCTTCTTCCAATCATTCATACTCCTTTCCATGGCAAGCTTTATGTTGGGCATCACCGTTGTCAATGGCTACTTCCCATCCTCTCAGTGAAAATGTTCCAAATGCGCTGTCACCGCACGGATAATCATCTGTCGGTTCTCAACCATGTTGGAATAGGATCCATTGATCCTTTTACATCTGTCACTACGCCCAACACTTGCGAGTTTGAAGCTTGTCATAGTCATCCCTTCCCAGATCCTCCTCGGAATACCACAGACAAGGTTTAGACTTTCCGGATCTCAGGAATGGCCGCTAATAATTCTAGCCTATACCACGAAGGTTCTAATCTTAGATTAGAAACCCAAGAGATACACATTCAAGCTTGTTTGCATGTAGAACAGAAGTGGTTGTCAGGCACGCGTTCATAGGTGAGAATGGTGATGAGTGTCATGGATCATCACATTCATCATGTTGAAGAACGAATGGATATCTTAGAACAGAAATAGGCTTGAGTTGAATAGAAAAACAATAGTACTTTGCATTAATTCATGAAGAACAGCAGAGCTCCACACCTTAATCTATGGTGTGTAGAAACTCCACCATTGAAAATACATAAGTGAAAGTAGTCTAAGCATGGCCGAATGGCCAGCCTCAAAGGTCTAAGGACTAACCGTCCCAAAAGATTCTTCTTAATACAATAGTAAAAGGTCCTATTTGTAGAAAACTAGTAGCCTAGGGTTACAGAAATAGGTAATTAATGCAGAAATCTTCTTCCGGTCCCACTTGGAGTTAAACGCCAGCTTTTGTGCCAGTTTGGACGTTTAACTCCAGCTTTTATGCCAGTTCTGGCGTTTTGACGCCAGAATTTCTATGCTGAATTGGAACGCCGGTTTGGGCCATCAAATCTCGGGCAAAGTATGGACTATTATATATTGCTGGAAAGCCCAGGATGTCTACTTTCCAACGCAATTGAGACCGCGCCAATGGGGCTTCTGTAGCTCCAGAAAATTCACTTCGAGTGCAGGGAGGTCAGTATCCAACAGCATCTGCAGTCCTTTTTCAGCCTCTGAATCAGATTTTTGCTCAGGTCCCTCAATTTCAGCCAGAAAATACCTGAAATCACAGAAAAACACACAAACTCATAGTAAAGTCCAGAAATATGATTTTATTTAAAAACTAATAAAAATATAATAAAAACTAACTAAAACATACTAAAAACAATGCCAAAAAGCGTATAAATTATCCGCTCATCAATGTCCAATATTTAATGTGTTATATGCATGCATATGATTGATGCCATTATTTTATTAACTCACTTATCCCAAATAGCCTACCCTTTCAATCACCTTTGTTAGCCAATTTGAGCCTTTTAATCCCATTTGTTCTATATTTTACCACATTACTAGCCTTAAGTAGAAAAACAAGTAATACCCCAAATTGAATCTTTGGTTAGCTTAAGATAGAAATTGTGTCTCAATTAAGTGTGAGAAAATTATGGGAACATGGGTTAACAAGGGAATGTGTTATGCTAAAATAATTGGAAATTTGGGTACCTACTCATGTGAAACTAGAAAAATTATAAATCCACGTGCATTGATAAGCTATGTTTATTTTCATGAAAAAAAAATCCCAAAAATATTCAATTAAATAAGTAATTAGATAAATGAATAAGGGAACAAAATTACCCCAATGCTAAGTTCAGTTTAATAAAAAATCAATGCATGTGTGATACAAGTTAAAGAGAAAAGTTGATGCATGAGAATGTAATATAAAAGTGGAAAAATTTTGGGTAGCTAAGGCATGATTTAAGAAGAAAATAGAGTATGTATGTTAGGTGATAGCTTAGGATAATCAAGGATTCAATTTATAGCTCACTTAGCCATATATATACCCTTACCTTTACCTTGGCCCCATTACAACCATGAAAAGACCTCATGATGTTTGCATTGGTACATTAAATACTTGTTGATTGGTTAGGTGAAGAACAAGGTTTAGGAAGCATGATTAGAAGAAGAGTAGAGTGATTACCCTATACACTAGAGAGACTAGAGTGCACATACACCATCAGTGAGGGTTCAAATGCTTAATTCTATGTCCCATGCTCTCATGAGCTGTCTTCCTACAAGTTTACTTGTTTTTACTATACAATTTGAATTAGTGGAATTTGAGTTATTTTTGTCTTGAAGAACTTGTTTATTTTAACTAAATAGTCAAAATCATTTTATCATATAGTTGCATTCATATACATAGATTGCATTGCATGAGTCTTACTTTTCCCTACTCATTTGATTTATCTCCTTAAGCTAAGCATGAGAACATGCTAATGTTTAAGTGTGGGGAGGTTGATAAACCACTATTTTATGGTTTATCTTGTATTTAATTGAGTGGTTTCATCAATTCTTCAACCACTTATTCATACTAATTGCTTGATTTTACATTTTCCTTCCTAATATTGTTTTATGGTTGAAAACTTGCTTCCTAGAGATCTTTAATTAGTATATTTTAATTCTCCTTTATACCATTCGATGTCGTGATCCATATGTTAAGTGTTTCAGGCTTTATAGGGCAGGAATGGCTTAGAGAATGAAGAGGAAGCTTGCAAAAATGGAAGGAACACAAAAAACTAAGGAGATGACCAGCGAACACCGACGCGCACGCATGGCTCACGCGAGCACGCGGAATGGAGAAAATTGCAGCGCCGCCTGTGTGTGCCTGACGCGTACGCGCGGATTGGAATCTGCACGAATGACGCGCATGCATGGACGACGCATATGCGTGACAAGGAAAATCGCTGAATGACACACACGCGTGACTAACATGTACGCGTGACCTGCGCGATCTGCAGAATTAACAGAAAACGCTGGGGGCGATTTCGGGCCGCATTTTGACCCAATTTTTGGCCCAGAAACACAGAATAAAGCCAGGGAACATGCAGAGACTCAACACACCTTTTTTACACTTTTTTTTACACAACTTTAGTTACATTGATACATTCTCATTAGGATAGTTTTAGGTTTTTAGATATGAATTTAGAGAGGATTGCTCTTCCTCTAGGTTCTCTTTACATTCCCAGTTTATTGCTTTTGCTTTTGGATATTGAAGAGTCATTACCTCCGTTGAAGATACTATTCTAGTTTGTTTCTTTACTTACTCTTTTATTTATGCCATATTCTTAATTCTTATTTAAAGTAATAAGTGGATTATTTTCATGAATTGTTAATGCAAAGGATTACTTTTATTTTTAATTAATTTTGAATCCCTATTTTATTTAAATTATCATGTCTTCTTCTTATATTTTTATGAGCGTTATATTCATGTCAATGGAGTAGACTCCATACTTGACATGGGGGTTGATTAAAAGGAGACACTTGAGTTGGAAGGCTTAAGTAATGGTTAAACTGGACGTTGTTGGCTAGTTCTGTATTTACTAACGCTAGACCTTCCCAAGGGAGAGGACTAGGATTTGCGAATAAGAGTTCGCTCAATCACTTGATTTTCCTTTATTTAGGAAGGGTTAACTAAGTGAAAACAACAACCTTTTTAATACTACACTTAAGAGACCCCAACAAGGATAGAACTTACAATTAATCATTCTCATTCCCCCAGTCAAGGCCTTTTATCTAGAATATTAATAATCATTCTTAGTTTTTATCGCTTTAATTTACAATTATTTAATTTCTTACCAACCAAACTAAAACTCTCTTGGAAATTCCTAATTAATAAAATAGCATCCTTTCTTGCAACTCGTTGAGAGACGACCTGGACTCATACTCCCAGTATTTATCTATTCTAAATTTTTGTGACACTCTTCTAAATTGGTGAGGCAGATTTTAGCTGGTTAAGAGCTATACTCGCAACGCTGTTCTATTATATTATAATCTCTTAATTGGCCTAACTTCTACCACGCACCACGCCCCAAAAAGAAAGTACCCAAAGGCTGGAGGAACAAGAAAATTCCTACTGAAGACTTCTCACCTGGCATGAGAGTAGTCTTAACAAGAAGCCCAGTCATACCACACACGATGAACAGAATCCTGTCTCTAGAGCCTCCTGGACTAATTCATGAGAGTACAGGGAGGAAGTTCAGAATGAGGGGTGAAGATCTGACCCCCTATGAACCTCTGTAAAGGAGCTGTCCGTCAAGCTAATGACGGTAAAGAAGCGCTTGTTAGGAGGCAACCCAACCGTACGTATCCTATAGTTTACTTTCACCTTCTTTTATCCTATTTTAGTTTATTTGAGATTGATTTCATGTTAATTTATTTTTTATTGATTTTCATACTTTTTCTCATTTTTCTAACGTTTGTGATCATGTATAGCACTCAGAAAAGGAACAGAAATGCGCAGAAGAAAAAACAGCACACTCTGGAAGATACCTCCTGGTGTCGCCAAATGCCAGCCCAGCGTTTAGCACCCAGGGGGGAGGCAGAATAGGCAGATTTTGAATTTTGAAGCCTTTTTGGACAATGAATAAACCCCAACCACCAACCACTTCACCACTTAATCTTATCCATTTCTTTCTCCTCTCTCACCTATTTTTTCATCCACATTCATCCATCCCATCACCCATCACTTCTTTTGATTCTCTCAACCCACCTTTCACTCCACCCAATCACCTCTCATCAATCCCATCCATCTCTCTTCCCAACAACTCACATTCAAATTTAACTTTCCCACCCATTCCCTTCCCAAAACCGAAACGCACCCCACCCCCACCTATAAATACCCCTCACTTTATCTACTTTCACCACGCCTTCACTACTCTTCCCTTATTACTTACTCTTCACCATATACATTTCCTTTCTTCATTTTTCCCCTTTGTTCACCCCAAAGGCCGAAGCCTATACCGCATCTCCTCTATCTCCTTCTTCTATTTTCTTTTTTTTTCTTTTCTTATATTTCTATTTGCTTGGGGACGAGCAAAGTCTTTAAGTTTGGTGTTGGGAGCTCCGCTTTTTGCTTCTTATATCTTACCTCTATGGCACCAAAAACCAGAGAGTCCTTAAGGAAAAGAAGGAGAAAGCCCCCACTTCTAAGCCATGGGATTTCACACAATTCTTTTCCAAAGCCCATCAAGAGCATTTCTATGATGTGGTGAGGAAGAAGAAGGTGACTCCCGAGGTCCCCTTCAAGTTGAAGGATGATGAGTACTCGAAGATCCTATACCAGATTCTGAGATGGGATTGGAAAATTTTAGCCAACCCCATGACTGAGGTTGGAGTATTGATAGTACAGAATTTCTACGCCAATGCTTGGGTAACGAAAAAGCATGATAGAAGCATGAACCCAGCGCCAAAGAATTGGCGCACCATGGTCAGAGAACATATCATGGATTTCATCCCTAAGAGTGTGAGGGTGGCACTATAGTTGCCAGAGTCACGAGAGGACCCTCACTCAACATTCGTAGGGTCAACACTAACCAAAAGTTGGATTAAGTCCTTGCTGACATCTACATACCTGGAGCTTAGTGGAGGAGGGATACTTAAGGCTGACCTTACCAGCTGGGGAGGCTTGACCTTAGGCCAGTAGCTAGAGGATGGTTGGAATTCATCCAGTGTTCCATCATCCTTACAAGTAACCACTCTGAGGTTACAGTCGAGCGAGCAGTGATGATCCACTGCATTATGCTCGGCAATGAGGTGGAGGTGCATGAGGTGATCCCTCAGGAGTTTTACAGAGTTACCAATAATCCCTTCACCTCTGCGAGGCTGGCCTTCCCTCATCTTATCACCATTTATGTGCAGCAACTAGAGCTCTTATAGAGGGAGATACCCTGATAAAAAAGGAGAGGCCAATCACAAAAAAGGGTATGGAGAGCGTAAGGGAGCCCGTGCAAGGACTGCAACAAAAGCCAATTCCACCACCTCTACATGATATTCCGGAGATGCCTCAGGAGATATACTTCCCACCTCGTGACTATTGAGATCAGCTGACTACAACCTTAGGGGAGCTGACATCATCAGTTGATCAGTTGAGGCTGGAACATCAGGACCAGTCTGCTCTCCTCCATCAGATAATGGAAGATCAAAGAAGAATGATCGAGGAGCAGAGGAGGCAGGGGCATGACTGGTGCACGAATCCCCACACTTTTGTACAGCTGTACCAGCAAGTGCACTGGGTCGTCTAAGTATTACCTGAGCGAGTCAGGGTCGATCCCACGAGAATTGTTGGCTTGAAGCAAGCTATGGTTATCTTGCAGGTCTTAGTCAAGAAGATCATAAGGTTGTTGGATTATGGAGTTTAGGATTATTATAATAGGGTGCTAATACTTTAAAGATATAGTTGAGGATTGGAGTTGCCTTGCCTTTTTGAATTAACTCTGGTATTACTGTCTTCTCTGCTTGTGAATGATCTCTTCTGTGGCAAGCTATATGTGATCAATGCCATGGGCCGTGGTCATTGATCTCCTCTGCTATAGATTGAATGCCATTGACCGTGGTCATCCAATCTGACGAAGGGTGAAGCTATAGCAGTTCATTCTCCTGGCAATCCTACTCAAAATGCCACAGACAAGGTCGAATCTTCTGGATTAGAGAATGTTGCTTCTTTGGATTCTAGCCTATACCACGGAGACCTTAATCTCCCCAAAAATTGGTTGAACTGGTGTCTCGAGAAGTCCCCAATGAAGTCATGGATTAACCATCCGAGAGATGTATAAACATAGCTGTTGGTTCGTGCTTTCCAATCACGTATTCACACGAACCCAAGTAGACGCGGGTGTTTGTCAGGCACGTTCATCTTATTATGATGAACAGAGCTGATTGTCTGATAATCCTATCAAACACGGATCGAAGAAGAAACAGTAATACTTTTATTAATTCATAGGACTCAGCAGGGCTCCTCCCCTCAACCTAGGAGGTTTAAAAACTCATACTGAAAGGAAATACAATGTAAAATGTATAAAGTGGTAAAAGAGGGTTGAAGTTACATAAATCTAATCCCTTAAATACTAAACAAATTACTAGTAAGGGTAAAACAGTCTTTCTAGTGCTAAAATCCACTTCTGGGGCCCACTTGGTTAGTGTTTGGGCTGAGCTTTGATGAGATTCACGTGCTATGAGGCTCCTAGGGTATTGAACGCTGGCTAGAGGAATTTGGATGCTGGGCTCTGCTCTTCGGGCACTGGACGCCTGGAAGGGGGCAGGTAGCTGGCGTTGAATGCCAGTTTTGGGCCTTCAAATCTGAAGCAAAGTATGGACTATTATACCTTGCTGGAAAGCTCTGGAAGTCAGATTTCCATAGCCATTAAGAGCGCTCCATTTGGACATCTTTAGCTCCATAAAAGCTCTTTCGAATGCAAGGAGGTCAGATCCGGATAGCATCTGCAGTGCTTTCTCTGTCTCTGAATCAGACTTTTGCTCCAGCTCCTCAATTTCAGCCAAAAATTACCTGAAATTGTACAAAAATACAAAAACTCATAGTAGAATCTAAAAATGTAATTTTAACAATAAAACCTATAAAAACTTAATAAAAACTAAATAAAACACACTAAAAACTAGATGCAAATGATGCCAAAAAGCGTATAAAATATCCGCTCATCACAACACCAAACTTAAACTGTTGCTTGTCCTCAAGAAACTAAAAACACAGTAGGATAAAAAGAAAATTAAGATACAATAAATTTCTAAGTTGTCAATGAAGCTTAATTACAATTAGATGAGTGTGACTTAGTAGCTTTTTGCTTCTGAATAGTTATGGCATCTCACTATCCATTGGAACTCAAAATGGTTGGCATCTTTAGAAAATTAGAATCTAGATGGTATTATTGGCTCTCCTTGTTCAGTTCTTTTTTATTCTTGAACACAGCTTTCAAAGTCTTGGTCGTGACCCTAAGCACCTTATTTTCCAGTATTACCACCGGATACAACAATGCCACAGACACTTTAACTGGGTGAACATTTTCAGATTGTGACTCAACTTTGCTAGGATCCCCAGATAGAGGTGTCCAGAGTTCTTAAGCACACTCTTTTTGCTTTGGACCTCGACTTTAACCACTTAGTCTCAAGCTTTTCACTTGACACCACGCCACAAGCACATGGTTAGGGACAGCATGATTGAGCCGCTTAGGCCAGGATTTTATTCTTTTAAGCCCTTCTATACATTAATGCTCAAAGCCTTTGATCCTTTTACCCTTGCCGTTTGGTTTAAAAGGTTATTGGCTTTTTCAATCTGCCCTCCTTTTCCTGCATTTTTGGGTAGTAATGGATTTTTCTGCTTTTTATTTTTTTCTTTTTGCTATTTTTTCTTCCTTTTTCACATGCGTAATAATTTTTTTTTCTTTTGCAACATGCTTTTTCTTTTTCTTTTTGCTGCTTTTTCTTGCTTCAAGAATCAATTTTATTGATTTTTCATATCACCAATAATACTTTTCCTTTTTTCTTATTCTTTCAAGAGCCAACGTTCTAAAATTTCAACTTCAAATATGCACTGTTCATTTATACATTCAGAAAACAAAAGCAATGCCACTATATCAACATAATTAAACTATTCTTATTTTAAACTTGAAATTCATGCATCTCTCAATTCTTTTTAAATAAAATTTTCTTTTAAGTAAGGTGAGAGATATATGGAATATTTTACAACTTTAAGACATCAATGCAAATGATCATGCAACTAGAACAGAAAAACAAACAAAACAAAACAGAAAACAGAAAAATAAAGAAAGTAAAAGAGAATGAGTCCACCTTTAATGGTGGCGGCTAGTGCTCCTACTTGAGGATCCAATGTGATGCTTGATCTCTTCTATATCACTCCTTTGCTTTTGTTGCTCTTCCCTCATAGCCCTTTGGTCTTCCCTTATGGCTCTTTGATCTTCTCTTATTTCATTGAGGGTGATGGAGTGCTCTTGATGCTCCACCCTCAATTGCTCCATATTAGTATTCAGTTCTCCAAGAGAAGTCAACCATTGATTCTAATAGCTTTGAGGAGGAAAATACATCCCTTGAGGCATCTCAGGGATCTCATGCTGAAGCTGTTGCACAGGCTCTTGTGCATGCTCTCTAGTTTGCTCCATCCTCTTCTTAAGTGATGGGCTTATCCTTCCCAATGGAGACATCTTCTACTATGATAATTCAAGCTGAATTGCATAGATGACAGATGAGGTGTGGGAATGCCAACCTTGCATTGGTGTGAGGCTTCTCAGCTACCTTGTACAATTCTTGAGGAATCACCTCATGTACTTTCACCTCACTTTCAATCATGATGTAATGAATCATGATGGCTCTATCAATAGTCATCTCTGACCGATTGCTAGTGGGGATGATGGAACGTTGGATGAATTCCAACCATCCTCTAGCTATGGTCTTTAGGTCAACCCTTCTTAGTTAAATGGGCTTGCCTTGGGAATCCCTTTTTCCACTGTGCTCCTTCCACACAGATATCCGAGAGCACTTGATCCAATCTCTGATCAAAGTTGATTCTTGGTGCACGAAATTGTGATTACACTTTTCACAACTCCGCACAACTAACCAACAAGTGCACTGGGTCATCCAAGTAATACCTTACGTGAGTAAGGGTCGATCCCACGGAGATTGTTGGCTTGAAGCAAGCTATGGTCATCCTGTAAATCTTAGTCAGGCAGATTCAAATGGTTATGAGGTTTTGATAATTAAAAGATAAATAAAACATATAATAAGATAAAGATACTTATGTAATTCATTGGTGGGAATTTCAAATAAGCGTTTGGAGATGCTTTGTTGCTTCTAAACCTCTGCTTTCCTATTGTTCTCATCCAATCATGCATGATCCCTTCCATGGCAAGCTGTATGAACCTCTCAGATGAAAAATACTAGGTACAATTTCTGCACGGCTAATCAACTGTCGGATTTCTCGTCTCGGATGAAAAATACCAGGTACAGCTACCGCACGGCTAATCATCTGTCAGTTCTTACTAGTGTCGTAATAGGATCTCTCTATCCTTTTGCACACTGTCACTGCACCCAACATTCGCGAGTTTGAAGCTTGTCACAGTCATCCCGTCCCAGATCCTACTCGGAATACCATAGACAAGGTTTAGACTTTCTGGATCTCAGGAATGCTGCCAATTGGTTCTAGCCTATACCACGAAGGTTCTAATCTCATGGATTCGGATGCTTTGTCGTCAGGAAAGGTGATGCAAATCATGGATTAGAGACCCAAGAGAATATACTCCAGCTGTCATCCAATGACTACGTTGAACATCATGTAGACCGCTTGTGGTTGTCAGGCACGCGGATCTTGGCTAAGCAAGTAACGAAGATAGTGGGTGATTGTCACGGGTCACCCCTTCATTCTGACTTAACTAAATTAAGTTTGAGAGTATATCTTGGAGAAGAAGTAAGCGTGAATTAAAAGAGAAACAATGGTACTTGCATTAATTCATGAAGAACAGTAGAGCTCCGCACCTTAATCTATGAGGTGTAGAAACTCCACCGTAGAAAATACATAAGAGATAAAGGTCTAAGCATGGCCAAATGTCCAGCCTCCAATGTCTAAGGACTAAACATCCAGAGATAGATTCTAGTCTATCAATACAATAGTAAAAAGTGCTATTTATACTAAACTAGTTACTAGGGTTTACAGAAAATAAGTAACTAAGTGCAGATAGTGCAGAAATTCTCTTTCGGGGCCCACTTGGTGTGTGCTTGGGTTGAGCATTGAAGCTTTCACGTGCATAGGCCATTCTTGGAGTTAAACGCCAGCTTGGGTGCCAGTTTGGGCGTTTTACTCCAGAAAAGGGTCTTTGGCGGGTGTTTAGACGCCAGTTTGGGCCATCAGATCTCGTGTAAAGTATGGACTATTATACATTGCTGGAAAGTCCAAGATGACTAATTTCCAACGCAATTAAGAGCGCGCCAATTAGTTCTCTGTAGCTCCAAAAAATCCAGTTCGAGTGCAGGAGGGTCAGAATCCAACAGCATCTGCAGTCCTTTCTCAGCCTCTGAATCAGATTTTTGCTCAGGTCCCTCAATTTCAGCTAGAAAATATCTGAAATCACAGAAAAACACACAAACTCATAGTAAAGTCCAGAAATGTGATTTTTGCATAAAAACTAATAAAAATATAATAAAAAGTAACTAAAACATACTAAAAACTATGTAAAAACAATGCCAAAAAGGGTATAAATTATCCGCTCATCACAACACCAAACTTAAATTGTTACTTGTCCCCAAGCAACTAAAAACAAAATAGGATAAAAAGAAGAGAAAATACAATAAATTACAAAATTATCAATGAATATTAGTTTCAATCAGATGAGCAAGACAAGTGGCTTTTTGCTTCTTAACAGTTTTGGCTTCTCACTTTATCCTTTGAAGTTCTGAATGATTGGCATCCATAGAAACTCAGAATTCAGATAGTGTTATTGATTCTCCTAGTTCAGTATGTTGATTCTTGAACACAGCTACTTTATGAGTCTTGGCCGTGACCCTAAGCATTTTGTTTTCCAGTATTACCACCGGATACATAAATGTCACAGACACATAACTGGGTGAACCTTTTTAGATTGTGACTCAGCTTTGCTAGAGTCCCCAGTTAGAGGTGCCCAGAGCTCTTAAGCACACTCTTTTTGCTTTGGACCATGACTTTAACCGCTCAGTCTCAAGCTTTTCACTTGACACCTTCATGCCACAAGCACATGGTTAGGGACAGCTTGATTTAGCCGCTTTGGCCAGGATTTTATTCTTTTGGGCCCTCTAATCCATGAATGCTCAAAGCCTTGGATATTTTTTCTACCCTTTCCTTTTGGTTTAAAGGGTTACTGGCTTTTTCTGCTTGCTTTTTCTTTTTCTTTCTTTTTCTTTATTTTTCGCTTCTTTTTTTCCGCAGGCTTTGTGTTTTTCACTGCTTTTTCTTGCTTCAAGAATCAATTTTATGATTTTTTAGATTATCAATAACATTTCTCCTTTTTCATTATTCTTTCAAGAGCCAACAATTTTAACATTCATTATGCACTTTTTAAGCATTCATTCAGAAAACAAAAAGTATTGCCACCACATCAAAATAATTAAACTATTTTCAAGATAGAATTCAAAATTCATGTACTTCTTTTTCTTTTTCAGAAAAAATTTTTCATTTAAGAAAGGTGAAGGATTCATAGGACATTCATAGCTTTAAGACATAGACACTAAACACTAATGATCATGTAATAAAGACACAAACATAAACAAAACATAAAGCATAGAAACCGAAAAACAGAAAAATAAGAACAAGGAAATTAAAGAACGGGTCCACCTTAGTGACGGCGGCTAGTTCTTCCTCTTGAAGATCCTATGGAGTGCTTTAGCTCTGCTATGTCTCTTCCTTGCCTTTGTTGCTCCTCTTTCATGGCCTTTTGGTCCTCTCTGATTTCATGGAGGATAATAGAGTGCTCTTGGTGCGCCATCCTTAGTTGCTCCATGTTAGAACTCAAATCTCCTAAAGAGGTGTTGAGTTGCTCCCAATAGTTTTGTGGAGGAAAATACATCCCTTGAGGCATCTCAGGGATTTCTTGATGAGGACTCTCCTCTTGCTCTTGTTGAGGTCCATGAGTGGGCTCTCTTGTTTGATTCATCCTCTTTTTAGTGATGGGTTTGTCCTCTTCAATGAGGATGTCTTCCTCTATGACAATTCCAGCTGAATTGCATAGGTGATAAACCCCATGTTTAGGGTTTATCTTGTGCTTGATTTAAGGGGTTTTTTCACCTTTTACCCACATTTATTCAATGAAATAGCATGGTTTCATGATTGTCTCCTAATTTGTGCTTAAGTGTGAAAACATGCTTTTAGGTCCTTAATTAGCTAAATTTAATTTACCTTTGATTCCACTAGATGCCTTGATATGTTTGTTAGTGATTTCAGATTAAAAAGGGCTAGGAATGGATCAAAGGAATAGAGAGGAAAGCATGCAAAGTGGAGCAATCATGGAAAAGCAAGGATTTGGGATGAGCTCAATGACGCGCACGCGCAGCAGACGCGCACGCGTGAAATGATGAGGTCGCATGGTGACGCGTACGCGCACATGACACGTACGCGTGGATGGAAAATTGTCAATCGACGCGCACACGCACTGTACACGTACGCGCCGATGTCCGAACGTAAAATCCAACTCACTTCTGATGCTATTTAACTCAAGGAATGAAGAGGAATCAACATACTTTTGATCATTAGTTTAGTTTAGGTTTGTTTTGGAGGGAAAGTTTTAGTTTTAGAGAGAGAAGCTCTCACTTCTCTCTAGAATTAGGATTATGATTAGGTTTAGTTCTTAGATCTAGGTTTTAATTCATGCCCTCTTCTACTTCTTCTTCTTAATTCCTTGTTGTTATATTCATCATTCTCTATTGTTTGTTATAATTTCTTCTACTTTGTTTGTAGATCTACTTTTGTTCCTTCTATTTTCCTTTAATTAAATTTGAGGTAATTCATGTAGATCTTGTTTTCTTTGATTGTTGTTGTTGATTTTTACATTCAATTGTTGCTAGATTCTATTCTTGTTATCAATTTACTATGCTTTTCTTTTGTGCCTCCCAAGTGTTTGATGAAATTCTTGGTTGGATTTTAGTATAGTATTTTATCCCTCTTGGCCTAGGTGGAATAATTAGTGACTTTTGAGTTATCTAATTCCTTTGTTAATCGATAATTAGAAGTTGCTAATTGATTTGGATACCACTAAAGCTAGTCTTTCCCTTGGGAGTTAGCTAGGACTTGTGGAATCAAGTTAATTCATCCACTCGACTTTCCTCCATGATTAGAGGTTAACTAAGTGGTAACAATAGACAATTTTGGTCACAATTGAGGAAGATAATGAGGATGGAAATTCTAATTCTCATAACCTTGCCAAGAGCTTTTCATAGTTGCTAGTTTATTTTCATTGCATTTTACATTTCTTGTCTCCTATCTCAAAAACCCCAAAACAATCTATAACCAATAACAAGAACACTTTATTGTAATTCCTAGGAAGAACGACCCGAGGTTCAATACTTCGGTTTATAAATTTAGGGGTTTGTTACTTGTGACAACCAAATTTTTGTATGAGAGGACTATTGTTGGTTTAGAAACTATATTGCAACGAGAACTCAATTGTGAAATTCTAAACCACACAAAAATCTAATCATCAAAATGGCGCCGTTGCCGGAGAGTTACAATGGTGTTGTGTTATTGGTTATTGTATATATGTGAATATTGTAAATAGGTTTACCTTTTGCTTTTTTGTTAGTTTTTGCTAGTTTTAGGATTTAATTTTCTTGCTTCTTATTTGATTTTGTTTTCATTTTCTCTTGCTATCATAAATTCTCACTTTGGCTATGAGTTTGGTTCTAACTATGTTGTAGGAAATGAGGGCTACAATGAAGATGTGTATCAAGAATGGGATAATCAAAGGTGGGAGGAGCCATATGCATATGATCAATCTTCATGGAAACAACCTCCACCAATGCACTATGAACAAGAGCCATTCTATGATTGGTGCGTGGCAGAAGTTAGACCAATTAAGAGATTTTTAATAAGAGAACAGCGTTGCAAGTATAGCCCATAACCAGCTAAAATCCGTCTCACCAATTTAAAAAGGGTGTCACAAAAATTTAGAATAAAAATACTGGGAGTATGAATCCCAGGTCATCTCCCAACGAGTTGCACGAAAGGATGCTAATTTATTAATTAGGAATTTTCTGAGGGTTTTGAGAGTTGAATAATGAGCAATTAAATAATTGTAAATTAAAGCGATAAGAATAAGAATAAATAATAATATTCTAAATAAAGAGCCTTGACTGGGAGAATGATTAATTGGAAGTTCTATCCTTGTTGGGGTCTCTTAAGTGTAGTATTAAAAAGGTTGTTGTTTTCACTTAGTTAACCCTTACTAAATAAAGGAAAGCTAACCCTTATTCACAAATCCTAGTCCTCTCCCTTAGGAAGGTCTAGCGTTAGTAAATACAGAACTAGCCAACAGTTTCCAATTTAATCAACACTTAAGCCTTCCAACTCAAGTGTCTCCTTTTAATCAACCCCTATGTCAAGTATGGAGTCTACTCCATTAACATGAATATAACACTCATAAAAATATAAGAAGAAGACATGATAAATTAAATAAAATTAATTAAAAGTAAAAAGTAATCCTTTGCATTAAAAATGCATGAAAATAATCCAATTACTACTTTAAACAAGAATTAAGAATATGGAATAAATAAAAGAGTAAGTAAAGAAACAAACTAGAATAATGTCTTCAACGGAGGTAATGACTTCTTCAATATCCAAAAGCATAAAACGATAAACTGGGAATGTAAAGAACACCTAGAGGAAGAGTAATCCTCTCTAGATTCAGATCTAAAAACCTAAAAGTATCCTAATGAGAATATGTCTATTGTGTCTAAGATGTGTATTGAGTCTCTGCATGTTCTCTGGCTTTATTCTGTGTTTCTGGGCCAAAAACTGGGTCAAAACGCGGCCCGAAATCGCCCCCAGCATTTTTTGTTAATTGTGCAAATTGCGCAGGTCACGCGTACGTGTCATCCACGCATTCGCGTCATTCAGCGATTTTTCTTGTCACGCGTACGTGTCGTCCACACGTTTGCGTCATTTGTGCAGACTCTAATTCGCGCGTACGCGTCAGGCACGCGCACGCGTCGCTGCATTTTTTTTCATTCCGCGCGCTCGTGTGAGCCATGCGCGCGCGTCAGTGTTCGCTGGTTATCTCCTTAGTTTCTTGTGTTCCTTCCATTTTTGCAAGCTTCCTCTCCATTCTCTAAGCCATTCCTGCCCTATAAAGCCTGAAACACTTAACACACGGATCACGGCATCGAATGGTATAAAGGAGAATTAAAATATACTAATTAAAGATCTCTAGGAAGCAAGTTTTCAACCATAAACAATACTAGGAAGGAATTATAAAATCATGCAATTAGTATGAATAAGTGGGTGAAGACTTGATGAAACCACTCAATTAAACACAAGATAAACCATAAAGTAGTGATTTATCAACCTCCCCACACTTGAACATTAGCATGTCCTCATGCTTAGCTTAAAGAGATAAAACAAATGAGCAGGGAAAAGTAAGACTCATGCAATGCAATGCAACCTATGTATATGAATACAACTATATGATAAAATGATTTTGTCTACTTAGTTAAAAATAAATAAGTTCTTTCAAGACAAAAATAAATCAAATTCTACTAACTCAAATTATACAATAAAAGCAAGTAAACTCGTAGGAAGACAGCTTATGAAAGCAGGGAACATAGAATTAAGCATTGAACCCTTACTGATGGTGTATATGCACTCTAGTTACTCTAGTGTATAGGGTAATCACTCTACTCTTCTCTAATCATGATTTCTAAACCTTGTTCTTCACCTAACCAATCAACAAGTATTTAATGTACCAATGCAAACATCATGAGATTTTTTCTAGGTTGTAATGGGGCCAAAGTAAAGGTGAGGGTATATATATGGCTAAGTGAGCTATAAATTGAATGCTTGATTATCCTAAGCTATCATCTAACATATATACTCTTATTTTCTTTTTAAAGCATCCTTGACTTACCCAAAATTCTCCCATTTTTGTTTTATAAACTCATGCATCAACTTTTTTCTTAACTTGTAACACATATGCATTGATTTTTGAACTTAATTTAGCATTGGGGTAATTTTGTCCCCTTATTTATTTATCTAATTACTTATTTATTTGAATATTTTTGGATTTTTTTTGAAGCATAAAAATAAACATAACATTGCCAATGCACATGGATTTTTAATTTTTCTAGTTTCACATGAGTAGGTACCCAAATTTCCAATATTTTAAAAATATGACACATTCCCTTATTAACCGATGTTCCCACAATTTCCCATACTTAACTGATACACAATTTCTATCTTAAGCTAACCAAAGATTCAATTTGGGGTATTACTTGTTTTTCCGCTTAAGGCTAGTAATGTGGTAAAATATAGAACAAATGGGATTAAAAAGGCTCAAAGTGGCTAACAAAGGTAAATGGAAGGGTAGGCTAATTGGGGTAAGTAAGTTAATAAAATAATGGCCTCAATCATATGCATGCATATAACACATTAAATATTGGACATATAGGATGGAACAAAATATAGATCACAATCCTAGAGAAGTAAACACACAAGAATAAAATATTTATGGTTAAATAGTGTAACCATTTCATTAAGCTCAAGTCTCACAAGTTGTGTATTCTAGCTTTTAATTATGTTTCAAAAATAGGTTCTCAAAAAGAAACTTATTATTTTCTAACCAAATAGAACATGCATGCAAATAACCTATGCAATTTATCCTATCCTAACAAAAGAAAAAATTAACTAAATATCCTATTTTATTGGTGTTTAAGGAAGAGAAATTACCTCCGAAAATCAGGTACTGACCGACCTCCCCACACTTAAAGCTTGGCACCGTCTTCGGTGCCATCAGTCAGGAACAACCGGGGGCCTAGTAGCAGCATCTCCATAATTGGGACCGTCATGGCTCCCTGTGCTAGTAAATGAAGTGGAGTCCGGGGTGTCTGGGTCTTCTTTAGGTGGGTGGTGACCAACAAGTAGCTCTTTGAGGTATTTAAATCGGCGCTTGTTACGGCGCTCTCTTTTCTTTCCTTTCCGGTCAAGCCGGTCTAGCCTCTCAATTATCTGATGGAGCAGTTGGATTATTGAAGGTGCTTGTGATGTGGAAGGAGTAGGAATATCTTCAGCTGGTTCTGCAGGATGGCTAGCAGTGGCTGCAGGAGGTCTGATATACTTCCCGTTAGGGACGTACTGATCATCCTGTGGAATCATGGCCTTGGTGTCCCCAGCTCTGTAGGAGACTCCGGCGGCTGAGACTAGATCTGAAACTAAGGTGGGAAAAGGTAGGTTGCCCGCAATCTGTACGTGTCCCATAGCATGCCGAATGTGTCTTGGTAAATTGAGGTGCTGGTCTGTAAGGATACACCAGAGTAGAATAGTCATGTCTGCAGTGAAGGAGGACTCGTGAGTGCTCGAAAAGATGTAATGGGACATAATTTATGCCCATACTCGAGCCTCCAAGGTGAGTGCTAAAGCCAATATGCTCTTAGGTCGAGATCGTTGGTATCCATAGATCCATCTGCTGCCAGGTTGTGCTATAACTCTGAGAACGGCGTCCCAGTCAAATTGGTATGTCTGGCATTTGAATGAGGCTTCTTGGAATGCGTCCAATCCTTCTGGTGCAGGGAGAAGATCTAAAGCTCGTTGAATGGCCTCTTCTGTTATGGGGACTTGCTTCTGACGGACATAGACAGACTGCATGGTTGGCATGTGAAAATTAGAGTAGAATTCAACTACCCATGAAAGATTAACCTACCGTGACTGTCTCCGTAGGAATCCCCATTGTCTTCGTTCAATTTGCGGCTCAACAAATTCAACAATGTTGGTCAGGAGGATGAAAAGGCACTCATTGTTATAATTTCTCTCTGCCAGGAGAGGGAACATCTGCTCACAGTAACGGTTAGGGAACTGCGCAATGTCCTTTGCTAGGAAAGCTTTCTCTTTTTCATCGACCTTGATGATCCTCTTAATTTGTTTTGTTGAGGGCTTTACTACTGTTGAAGATGGTTCTGCCACTAGTGCTCTCTTTGTTCCTTTCCTTGCTGGTTGTTTGGAAGTAGCTTTCTCTTTACCCTTCTTGGTGGCCATCCTGAAAAGGAAAAAAAAGAAAGTAATATGTAAAGCTAAGGGTTCGAGCAAGGGAGGGGATAGTATAAGTGATAATCAATGCACGGTAAAGAAGGATGTCGTTAACACATGGTCATGACTACATGTGAAAAGTTCATCAATGGAAATATAGCAAGTGCATGTGATGGCAATTAAATGCAAGATGTTTATTGGCATGCCGGCAAAGGCATGAGTAGCATAGATCAAGCATTAAATATCCAAGTTAGATTATCAACCATTTCAAACTAACAATCTATTTATATTGACAATTATATTTAATCAATAAAATATAAAAGGGGTTTTGTGAAAAACAGGCATTAGAGTAGTAGAATAGAGTAATATAAGAATAATGTGCAATGCCAAACGGGCTTTTTCACAAACACATAGCATGCATGATAAATATGTTATTGAAAGTATTAAATTGAACATGCAAGCAACCCTTTAAGAAGTAATATTAATTGTCAAACAATTCCACAATAACTCACAAGCAAATTATAAAAGAAAATAATCACCCAATTAAATTTCTAACACCAATTAAAGGAATAAAAAGAAAAGAAAAGAAAGAAAAACAAAATATAGATAATGAAAGTAACAAAAAGAAAAAGGTAACATAAATAAAAATAATAAAGGAAAAGTAAAAAGTAAGGAAAGAAAGAAAAGAACCTTGATAAAGGATGTGAAAAATAATGGAGGAGGAGGTAAAAAGTGAGAAAGAATAAAGAAGGGAGAAGAGAGAAGAAAGAAATAAGAAGGGAAAAGAAAAGATTTAGATTTCGGAAATAAAAGATATGATAACTGGCATTGATTTGGATAAGCTGTGCATCGCATGTGACGCAGACGCATGGAGCACGCGATCGCATGATGGGTGATAAGTTCAGGTGACGCGGACGCGTGGGTCACGCGATCGCGTGGCCTAATTTGTTCTATTGGCGCGAGTGTAGCCTCACTATGCACAACCTTCTGTTTTATACGCATTTTGCCAAAAATTTGGGTGACGCGGACGCGATTGCGTGAATGGCCATATTTTGAAAATGACGCAGACGCGTGGGGCACGCGTTCGCGTGATAGGGCTTGTGCTTCTAGCACCATTCCAGTCCAGCTCCTTCATAACTTGCTGCCCTATACCTCTTTACGTCGATTTTGCAGGGCACGCGGTCGTGTGGGTGACGCGGACGCGTGGGAGGCTATTTTTCAAAGTGACGCGGGCCCGTCAGCGACGCGGTCGCGTGGGCATATTTGTGCCTAAGGCACGCCTCCAGCCACGCTCTCGCGTGACTTTCTACTTCTTTTCTTCTCGTAGCCAAAGCAGCTATGACGCGGACGCATCAGCGATGCTGGCGCGTAACGTGCCTCTCTGTCCCTTTTTGTTTTTTTTTTTTGAATGCAGTATGCAAATGCGAATGCAGGTTATATGCAGCTATATGCAGAGATTATGAGAAGAGTCATTAACAAAAATAAAAATAGAATAAAGTAAAATAAAACTAAGATTGAAACTGAATGATCATACCATGGTGGGTTGTCTCCCACCTAGCACTTTGCTTTTACGTCCTTAAGTTGGACGTCTTCAGGCTCATTCTGCTTCTGTTGGTGGGTCTTCCAAAAGGAAAACCTTTAGTTCTTTGTGATCCTTCATCTTCTCTTTGTATCGCCTGGAATTGGCATATGCTTCTAGGCAAAGATTTTCTAATTCTGCTAGTTGCAGTTTTCTTTCAGCACCAGATTCTTCAAAATTCATAATGCATTCCCTTACAGCCCAGAAAGCCTTGTGTTCCACCCCTACTGGGAGGTGGCAAGCCTTTCTGTATACTAAGCGGAACGGGCTCATCCCGATGGGTGTTTTGTATGCTGTTCTATATGCCCAGAGTGCATCTTGTAGCCTTGCACTCCAGTCTTTCCTAAGGGGCTTTACTATTTTCTCCAGAATGCGTTTAATCTCCCTGTTAGACACTTCTACTTGTCCATTGGTCTGGGGATGGTAAGCAGTTGCTACTTTGTGAACTATCCCATGCTTCTTCAGTAAGCCTATTAGTCTCCTATTACAAAAGTGAGTGCCTTGATCGCTCACGATTGCTCGTGGTGATCCAAAGCGACAGATAATATGGTTTCTAACAAAGGAAACAACAGTGTTAGCATCATTAGTATGGGTAGGAATTGCTTCCACCCATTTAGAAACATAATCTACAGCTAACAGTATATAAAGGTAACCATTAGAGTTTGGAAACGGACCAATGAAGTCAATGCCCCAAACATCAAAAATTTCACAGAAAAGCGTAATCTGTTGAGGCATCTCATCCCTCTTAGATATATTACCAAATCTTTGGTATGGGGAACAAGATTTACAAAATTCAGCAGCATCTTTAAAAAGAGTAGGCCACCAGAATCCACAGTCTAAGATTTTTCTAGCTGTTCTTTAAGGGCCAAAATGTCCTCCACTCTCAGAACAGTGGCATGCCTCTAAAATGGATTGGAATTCTGATTGTGGCACACACTTTCTAATTACCTGGTCAGCACCACACCTCCATAGATATGGGTTATCCCATATATAATATTTAGGCTCGCTTTTCAGCTTGTCCCTTTGATGTTTAGTAAAATTTGGAGGGAAAGTGTGGCTAACTAGATAATTAGCTACAGGTGCATACCAAGGAACTACTTCAGATACTGCATGCAAGCTATCAAATGGGAAAGCATCATTTATAAGAGTGGAGTCATCCTTAATGTGCTCAAGGCGACTCAAGTGGTCTGCCACTAAATTCTGGTTCCCACTCATATCCTTAATTTCTAAATCAAATTCTTGCAGCAGTAGTATCCAATGTATTAACCTTGGTTTGGACTCCTTTTTAGCTAATAAATATTTTAGAGCTGCATGGTCTGAGTATACTTGATAAACCACTATTTTATGGTTTATCTTGTGCTCAATTGAGTGGTTTTTATCAACTCTTTACCCACTTATTCATACTATTTGCATGGTTTTACGTTCTCCTTCCTAATTTTGTGCTAAGATTGAAAACATGTTTCTTTGACCTTAATTTTATTAATATTAATCCTCTCTTATTACCATTCGATGCCATGATATGTGTGTTAAGTGATTTTAGGGATTACAGGGTAGGAATGGCTTAGAAGATGGAAAGGAAGCATGCAAAAGTGGAAGGATTACAAGAAACTGAAGGAACTGCTAAAGCTGTCCAGCTTGACCTCTTGGTACTAAAATGGTCATAACATGAGCTACAGAGGTCCAAATGATGCGGTTTCAGTTGCATTGGAAAGCTAACATCCGGGGCTTCACAACGATATATAATTTGCCATAGCTGCCCCAAATCCAGGTGACGCGAATGCGTGAGTCACGCGGACGCGTGACCTGGCAAAAATGCAATCCGCGCGAACGCGTGGACGACGCTTCCGCGTCACCTTGCCGTGACCTGGACCTACCAGAAATCACTGGGGGCGATTTCTGGGCTGTTTTTGACCCAGTTTTCGGCCCAGAAAATACTAATTAGAGGCTATAAAGTGGGGGAATGCATCCATTCAATCATCATACTTTTCATACACACAATTTTTAGGTTTTAGATGTAGTTTTCTAAAGAGAGAGGTTCTCTCCTCTCTCTTAGGATTTAGGATTAGGATTTCTCTTATTTTAGAATTGCTTCTACAATCACAGGTTCAAAGTTCCTTTAATTTATTTTCTACTTTTATTTATTTCAATGCTTTTACTTGTTAATGTTCCTAAATTGGCTTATGAACCTTTTCATGCTAAGATTTGAATATTCTGTTTAATAATATTTGAGGTATTTCAGACTTATGATTGCTTTCTTTAATTTATGTATCCAAATTATTTTCATTCAAGTAGATTTTCCTCCCTTTTGGCTTTGGTTGAATAATTAGCAACACTTGAGTTATCAAACTCAGCTGTTGATTGAAATTGGAATTTTTTGCTGGTTAATTTGCACTCCAATAACTCTAGTCTCTCCCTAGGAGTTGACTAGGACCTGAGGATCAAATCAATTTGTCCACTTGACTTTTCTTTGTTTAGCAAGGGTTAATTTAAGTGGGAGCAGAATCTAATTCTCTTCACACCTGATAATGATAACTAGGATAGGACTTCAATTTCTTATACCTTGCCAAGAGATTTTATTAATTATCAATTTATTTTTCTTGTCATTTAAATTACTTGTTCCTTATTTTCAAAAACCCAAAAATATACTGTTTTACATAACCAATAATAAATCATACCTACCTGCAAATCCTTGAGAAGACGACCCGAGGTTTAAATACTTCGGTTATAAATTTTATTGGATTTTGTTACTTGTGACAACCAAACTTTTGTACGAAAGGGATTCTCTGTTGGTTTAGAAACTATACTTACAACGTAATTATATTTATAAAATTTCTTTTCCAATAGAAAATCCGTTCTTCAATTATTTATGGTTTATCTTGTGCTCAATTGAGTGGTTTTTATCAACTATTTACCCACTTATTCATATTATTTGCATGGTTTTACGTTCTCCTTCCTGATTTTGTGCTATGATTGAAAACATGTTTCTTTGACCTTAATTTTGTTAATATTAATCCTCTCTTATTACCATTCGATACCGTGATATGTACGTTAAGTGATTTCAGGGATTACAGGGCAGAAATGGCTTAGAAGATGGAAAGGAAGCATGCAAAAGTGGAAGGAATACAAGAAACTGAAGGAACTGCTAAAGCTGTCCAGCCTGACCTCTTGATACTAAAACGGTCATAACTTGAGCTACAGAGGTCCAAATGATGCGGTTCCAGTTGAATTGGAAAGCTAATATCTGAGGCTTCGCAAAGATATATAATTTGCCATAGCTTCCCCGAAGCCAGGCGACGCGAACGCATGAGTCATGCGGGCACGTGACCTGGCAAAAATGCAATCCACGCGAACGCGTAGACGACGCTTCCGCGTCACCTTGCCGTGACCTGGACGTACCAGAAATCACTAGGGGTGATTTCTGGGCTGTTTTTGACCCATTTTTCGGCTCAGAAAACACCGATTAGAGGCTATAAAGTGGGGGAATGCATCCATTCAATCATCATACTTTTCTTACACACAATTTTTAGGTTTTAGATGTAGTTTTAGAGAGAGAGGCTTTCTCCTCTCTCTTAGGATTAGGATTTAGGATTTCTATTAGGATTAGGATTTTATCTTCTTCATTCCAAGTTTAATATTCCTTTACTTTACTTTATGTTTTCTTCTACTTCCATTTATTCTATTACTTAAGCTGATTCCTTGATGTTGCCAATTTGGTTTATGGATTCCTATGTTCAATCTATCTTTTTATTTAATATAAATTGAGGTATTTCAGATTTGATTTTGTTTTATTTTATTTATGAATGCTTTTAATTTAATTTAAGATATTTTTTCCTTTTGGCTTTGGTTAAGTAATTTATAACACTTGAGTTATCAACACAGCTGTTGATTGAAATTGGAATTCTTTGCAGGTTAATTTGCACTCCAATAACTCTAGTCTCTCCATAAGAGTTGACTAGGACCTGAGGATCAAATTAATTTGTCCACTTGACTTTCCTTTATTTAGTAAGGGTTAATTAAAAGTGGGAGCAGAATCCAATTCTCATCACACCTGATAAGGATAACTAGGATAGGACTTAAATTTCTTATACCTTACCAAGAGATTTTTTTATAATTATTAATTTATTTTTCTTGTCATTTAAATTACTTGTTCCTTATTTTAAAAACCCAAAATTATATCTTTTTACATAACCAATAATAAATCATACCTCCCTGCAATTCCTTGAGAAGACGACCCGAGGTTTAAATACTTCGGTTATCAATAAATTTTATTGGGATTTATTACTTATAACAACCAAACTTTTGTAAGAAAAGAATTCTTGTCGGTCTAGAAGCTATACTTACAACGCCAATTTAATTGTGAAAATTCTAGATCGCGTGAGAGTTTCGTTCTTTAATACTACTACCTTAGTACCAAGTAAATAGGCTCAGAATTTATCTAGAGCAAAAACAATAGCAATAAGCTCTTATTCAGCAGTAGTGTAATTAGATTGAGTAGCATCTAATGTTTTAGATGCATAAGCAATTACGAAAGGATCCTTACCTTCACGCTGAGCCAATGCCGCTCTTACTACATGGTTGGAGGCATCACACATAATTTTAAATTGCTGCCTCCAGTCTGGTCCTCTCATAATTGGAGCTTGAGTCAGGGTGATCTTTAACTTATCAAATGCTTTCATACAATCCTCACTGAACTTGAAGTAAATATCTTTCTGCAGCAGTCTGGATAAAGGTAATGCTACCTTACTGAAGTCCTTAATGAATCTCCTGTAAAAACCTGCATGGCCTAGGAACAAACAGACTTCCCTCATGAAGGTGGGGTAAGGTAAACTAGAAATGACATCCACCTTTGCTGGATCTACTGAAATACTAGTTTTAGAGACAACATGTCCTATAACAATTCCTTTTTTTACCATAAAGTGACATTTTTCAAAATTCAATACAAGGTTTGAACTAACACACCTGTCTAATACTCTAGCTAAACTATCCAAGCAAAGGTCAAATGAATCACCATATACGCTAAAATCATCCATAAATACTTCCATACAATTCTCAATAAGATCTGAAAAGATACTCATCATGCATCTTTGGAAAGTAGCAGGTGCATTACATAAGCCAAAAGGCATTCTTTTATAAGCATATGTTCCAAAGGGACATGTAAAAGTGGTCTTCTCCTGATCTTCAGGAGCTATATGAATTTGAAAGTAACCTGTATAACCATATAAAAAGCAATAATGGGATTTACCTGATAGGCGATCGAGCATCTGATCAATAAATGGCAAGGGGTAATGATCCTTGCGAGTAGCTTGGTTGAGATGCCTATAGTCAATGCAAACCCTCCATGAATTCTGCACTCTAGTTGTCAAGAGCTCTCCATGTTCATTCTTTATTGTTGTGACTCCATACTTCTTGGGTATCACTTGTACTGGACTGACCCATTCACTGTCTGAGATAGGATAAATGATATCTGCTTCAAGTAGCCTGGTTACTTCTTTCTTGACAACTTCTAAGATGGTTGGATTCAATCTTCTTTGGGGTTGACGGACAGGTTTCGAGTCCTCTTCTAAATATATTCTGTGCTCACAAACTTGAGGGCTGATGCCGACTATATCCACCAAGCTCCATCCAATTGCTTTCTTATGTCTTTTCAGCACACTAAGCAGTTGTTCCTCCTGTTGAAAAGTGAGTTCCCTTGCAATGATAACTGGAAACTTCTGATTATCCTCAAGGTAAGCATACTTGAGGTGTGGAGGAAGGGGCTTTAATTCCAATTTCTGCTTATGGCTAGGTTCTTGATCATCCGGGGCTAGTGGTAACGGTAAAGTATTGTCATGGTGTTCAAAAGGTGTCCCCACACTTGGACCTTGCTCCATGTGCTTCTCTTCTAATCTTCTTGGTAAACTTCAGCAATAGTTTCATCAATGATGTCGCACTTGAAGATAGAATGATCTTCCGGAGGGTGCTTTATAGCTTCATTTAAACTGAAGCTTACTGTTCTGCCATCTATTTCAAAGGAGTAAGTTCCTGAGAATGCATCCAGCTTGAACTTTGAAGTTTTCAGGAATGGTCTTCCAAGCAGAATTGATGATGGTCGTCCTGAGTCATTAGGGGGCATTTCCAGGATATAGAAGTCAATGGGAAATGTGAGCCCTTTAATGCTCACTAATACATCTTCAGCAATTCTAACTACTGTAATAATGCTTTTATCTGCTAACACAAAACGAGCTGCCGACCTTTTTAAGGGAGCAAGCCTTAAGGTATCATATATAGACAATGGCATTATACTAACACACGCTCCTAAGTCACACATGCAATAAGAAAATATTACACCTCCAATGGTACAGTTAACCATGCATGGACTGGATCACTACATTTTTCAGGTATACCTCCCATTAAAGCAGATATAGAACTACCTAAAGGAATAGTTTCTAATTCATTAATTTTATCTTTATGTATGCACAAATCTTTCAGAAACTTTGCATATTTAGGTACTTGCTGAATAACATCAAAAAGGAGAACGGTTACCTCAACCTTTTTGAAAATTTCTACCATTTTGGGATCAAGTTCCATCTGCTTTCTAGACTTCCTTGCCAGGTGTGGGAATGGGATAGGTATGGTGCCACTTGTAGCCTCTGCATCCTTTGGTGCTCCATTCCTTGGCTGAGCTGTTTCTTCTTCATCCTTGTCTTGTACTTTATCTTCCTCTTTAGCATCTTCTATTTCAGCATCTTCTACTTCTATCACATCCTCAACTGAGGTGTGTTCTATTGGGCTTGGTTCCTCTTGATTCCTCTCTGGCAGTGTGGTTCCGGACCTCAAAGTGATGGCATTGATGCCACCCTTCGGGTTAGGTAACGGTTGAGAAGGAATTCCACTGGAATTTAAAGGTTGGTTAGTGGAAGTAGGTAATGAATCTATCCGGGCAGCGAGAGCTTGTAAAGTGGCGTTCAGACCATTTAGAGTAGAGTTCAGTGTAGTCTGCATATCTTGTTGTCCTTGTGCAAGAGAACGAAGCATCTCGTCATTTGATGAGGAAGTAGGATAAGTGATCTGTCGTACTTGTTGTTGGTTTTGCTGGGGTCCTTGTGATTGTCTTAAGTGAGGAGCTCTGTAAGGTTGGTTCTGATTCTGCTATCTGTTGTTGTTATTCCACCTCTGGTTTCTATAGTTATCTCTGCCTCCTCTGTTATAGTTGTCCCTCTAGCCATGGTTGGAATTATCCCTCCAACCTTGGTTGGAGTTGTCCTGCCATCCTTGGTTATAGTTCCCACCTTGGTTGTGGTTGCCGCCTTGTTGATTGTATCCTTGATTCGGGCGGTCATAGAAGTTATGAGTAGCTACCACAGTATTGTCTTCTTGTTGAAGCTGTGGGCATTCATCAGCATAATGACTATAATCAGCACATATGCCGCATACTCTTTGAGAAACTAACTGTTGGCTTTGTTGTGGTGGGGAAGGCTGAGCTTGTTGTTGTTGATTCAACTGTAATTGCTTCAGTAGGTTGGTCATTTCACATATGCTCTGTGTAAGGGCAGAGGTCTCAGTGCTAGAGGAAATTTCTACAACAGCTTTTGAGTGGGTGCTCCTGTGCCTGTGATTCCTAGTGGATTCAGCTAAGTCGTTGATCAGTTGCCATGCTTCATCTGTGGTCTTGTACTTCTTTAGAGAACCATTACTAGCACCATCTAGTGTAGTTTTATCCTGAGGCTTCATGCCTTGAGTAAAATAGCTGATCAACACTAGTCTGTCAATCATGTGATGGGGGCATGTGTCCAGAAGGTTCTTAAAATGCTCCTAGTATTCGTAGAGAGTTTCTGATTCACCTTGAACAATGCATGAGATCTCTTTCCTTAGTCTATCTGTAACTTCAGCTAGAAAGTATTTCTCCGAAAATTCTCTTCTGAGCGTGTCCCAGTTGGTAACAGTTGCTTCAGGTTGGGAGTAGTACCACTCCCTCGCCTTTTCTTCAAGAGAAAACAGGAAGGCAGTTAACAGAATAGAAGTTTCATTCGCACCCTGACGCCTAACAATAGAACAGGTTGTCTGAAAATCCCTGAGGTGCTTGATGGGCTCCTGAGCAGGTAAGCCATGAAACTTGGGCATTAAGTTGATTAGTGCAGTCTTCAATTCAAAATCTGCAGCCAGAGTTGGGTGATGCACTTGATATGGCTGCATTGTAAAATCTAGGGCTCCAGCTTCCTGGAGAGTAATCCTCCTAGGTTCTGCCATTCTATCTGCACGTGAATCAACTGAATCAGTAGTAAAAGAGCTTGTTTCGCTCTCGGATGGCGGTTCAGATTCGCCCTCAGATGAGACTGGTGAATCAATAATAATCACTTCACCACCCTCAGAGGCTAACCGACGTCGAGCTTGTAACGACCCAACTTCCAGAACGTCATGATCGTACTGAAAGTAAGGCATTACTAACCTGCTTTCCTTTATTAACTATTTACTATTGAGCCTTTAGTTTGATATCGCGATTTAGTTTTATAGAAAATTGCAGAAAAATTTTGTTTTTGATTATCAAAATTATAATTTCAATTATACCAAATATCTAATAAAGATTATATAAAAATTCTAATTAATTTAAACTTCAATTATCATAAAATTCTATTTAATTACCTTTAGTAAAATAATTTTCTTAAAATAAAATTATCAACAAATATAATAAATCACAAATAACTAATCATTTGATTTTCTAAAACTAGGATTGTTACATTCTACCCACCTTAAAAAATTTTTGTCCTCGAAAATTACTAGAATAAAATAAGTTCAAACTAAAATCAAAGAAAGCAGAATATATGGACAGAAGTATAGACATTGTCAAGGATGAATATTCAAAGAGTTACGTAAGCAATCAGATTCATAGGCAAGCAAAGGTATACAAGAATGACAAAGTATGGTTGGGAAACAATCAAATCACATTCTAAGGAAGAAATTCAAACCAGAGAATTCGAACGAAAACAATGAAGAAAGTGATAGCACGAGTTTGCGTAGCACGACTAAAGATTATACGTCAAAACGAAGCTAACTTTATAAACTCTAATGCTCCCAAACCCCGTGAATCGCATTACCTATTACTTCTATTTCGTCTATGATAACCTTTAGTGTTGCCATGTACATAAATCATTAGTATTAAGTTGGCCAGACCTAATACCATGAGGAATGCAATGGTAAACTAACAGCATTAATCATCAGACAGTCATGCATATAAAACTCAAACTCTTGTTATCAGAACAAGTCACAAAGCATGATAGACACTCAGAGTATGCAGTGAAGCATAGTCAGTCCATTTCCAAGGCTCTAACAGGAACGAACTGCTCTGATACCATTTGTAACGACCCAACTTCCAGAACGTCATGATCGTACCGAAAGTAAGGCGTTACTAACCTGCTTTCCTTTATTAACTATTTACTATTGAGCCTTTAGTTCGATATCACGATTTAGTTTTATATAAAATTCCAGAAAAATTTTGTTTTTGATTATCAAAATTATAATTTCAATTATACCAAATATCTAATAAAGATTATATAAAAATTCTAATTAATTTAAACTTCAATTATCATGAAATTCTATTTAATTACCTTTAGTAAAATAATTTTCTTAAAATAAAATTATCAACAAATATAATAAATCACAAATAACTAATCATTTGATTTTCTAAAACTAGGGTTGTTACAAAGCTCGCCTAATACGTGAAATAGTCCTTTCAATTTCAGGATCAAACGCGGCTAAGCTCGGATCAGGCAGTGAATGCGTCATTCAAGGAAAGAAACATATAGCTCATGGTAAAAAAATAAAAATAAAATATGCAAATAAAAAAATAAAAATATGTACACTAATTAATAATTTAGCACACAATTGCAACTCCCCGGCAACGGCGCCAAAAACTGGTGCGTGGCAGAAGTTAGACCAATTAAGAGATTTTTAATAAGAGGACAGCATTGAAAGTATAGCCCTTAACCAGCTAAAATCCGCCTCACTAATTTAAAAAGGGTGTCACAAAAATTTTGAATAAAAATACTGGGAGTATGAATCCCAGGTCGTCTCCCAACGAGTTGCACGAAAGGATGCTAATTTATTAATTAGGAATTTTCCAAGGGTTTTGAGAGTTGAATAATGAGCAATTAAATAATTGTAAATTAAAGCGATAAGACTAAGAATGATTATTAATATTCTAAATAAAGAGCCTTGACTGGGAGAATGATTAATTGGAAGTTCTATCCTTGTTGGGGTCTCTTAAGTGTAGTATTAAAAAGGTTGTTGTGTTCACTTAGTTAACCCTTACTAAATAAAGGAAAGTCAAGTGATTAAGCTAACCCTTATTCGCAAATCCTAGTCCTCTCCCTTAGGAAGGTCTAGCGTTAGTAAATACAGAACTAGCCAACAGTTTCCAATTTAATCAACACTTAAGCCTTCCAACTCAAGTGTCTCCTTTAAATTAACCCCATGTCAAGTATGGAGTCTACTCCATTGACATGAATATAACGCTCATAAAAATATAAGAAGAAGACATGATAAATTAAATAAAATTAATTAAAAGTAAAAAGTAATCCTTTGCATTAACAATCCATGAAAATAATCCAATTACTACTTTAAACAAGAATTAAGAATATGGAATAAATAAAAGAGTAAGTAAAGAAACAAACTAGAATAATGACTTCAACGGAGGTAATGACTTCTTCAATATCCAAAAGCATAAAACGATAAACTGGGAATGTAAAGAGAACCTAGAGGAAGAGTAATCCTCTCTAGATTCAGATCTAAAAACCTAAAAGTATCCTAATGAGAATATGTCTATTGTGTCTAAGATGTGTATTGAGTCTCTACATGTTCCCTGGCTTTATTCTGTGTTTCTGGGCAAAAAACTGGGTCAAAAAGCGGCCCAAAATCGCCCCCAGCATTTTCTGTTAATTCTACAGATCGCGCAGGTCACACGTACGCGTCAGTCACGTGTACGCATCATCCACGCATCATCCACGCGTTCTCGTCATTTGTGCAGACTCCAATCCGCGCGTACGCGTCAGGCACTCGCACGCGTCGCTGCATTTTTTTTTTTTATTCCGTGCGCTCACGTGAGCCATGCGCGTGCGTCAGTGTTCGCTGGTCATCTCCTTAGTTTCTTGTGTTCCTTCCATTTTTGCAAGCTTCCTCTCAATTCTCTAAGCCATTCCTGCCCTATAAAGCCTGAATCACTTAACACACGGATCACGACATCGAATGGTATAAAGGAGAATTAAAATATTCTAATTAAAGATCTCTAGGAAGCAAGTTTTCAACCATAAACAATACTAGGAAGGAATTATAAAATCATGCAATTAGTATGAATAAGTGGGTGAAGACTTGATGAAACCACTCAATTAAATACAAGATAAACCATAAAATAGTGGTTTATCAATGATGCATATCAATCTAATAGTTATGGTGAGTTCCCTTGTGACTTCCAAGAACCACCACCATACACCTATGAGCCATATCCTCAACATAGCCATCAACCACACTCACAAGTCCCTTTTCACCAACCACCTTCATATGACCCTCATCCATATCCACCATTATAACAACCATATGAACCATATGAACCACATATAGAGCCTCCACCATTCCAACATCAACATTTTCAAGAGCCACCCCCTCCATATTATTACCAAGATGAACCACCTCCAATGTATGAAACTTTTCAATCACAAGAAGAACTCTACTTCCCACCACAACCTCCCATGGAAGAATACTCATGTCCTTCAATCCAAGAGCCATATGATCCTACTCATGATATCCAAGAGAAATAAGAGTCAAGGAATTGCCTCAAGGAAGCATTGGATCAATTTCAAGCAACCATGGAGTGTGTTGTGCAACAAGTGGAAAGAATGAAAATTATTGAACCACCACAACTCTACCAAGAAGAACCACCTCCCTACTATGAATCCTTCCCCCAAATTGATGAACCCTTCCATCCACCCCAACCTCTAATAGATGACATCCTTGATGTTCTTATTCAAGGACAAGAGGAGATGAAAAGGGATGTGCAACAATTCATGGTCGCCTTGGACGAGGTGGTAAACCGGTTAGCATCCCAATACTTGAACACTCAAGGAACTCCCATGGCTATATGTGGAGAAATAAATGAAGAGCATAACATGAAGGAGAGATTGGTGGAGAATGAGGGAAGTTGCTTTGTATTGGAACAATTGAAGGAAGCCACAATTGTTGAAGAAGAGGAAGAAGTGGTTGAAGACTTGGGAGATGCGGAGCCTCCTTAGAAACATAGAATTGAAGAAAATCCCTCCAAGAAGAATGAATTTGATGCTAAGGAGGAATGTGCACAACCTCCAAAGCACATTCCATATGAAGAATTGGATGGGATAGAGCAAGAATTGAGTTCCCTTGGTGATGAAGACCAAGCATCAAAGCTTAGTGGTGAAGAACCCTTTGAGCATGAAGAACCTTCTCCCGTTGGATTTGAAAGCATTGTGGAGGTAACATTTTCTCACCCTCCCATTTGTGATTTGAGTAAGGGAAAAGGCTTAGATAAAATTGTTGAGCAAAGGATTGAGATTAAGAGATCTTGTGAGGAGGTGGAGATCCTTAGAAAAAGGAGGACGGGAGTTGGATACACTTTGTCAAGACCCTTAGAAGCTTCTTTACCTAGGTTGCCATCTACTCCTTCACTTGAGTGGGTAAAATTAATTTCTATTAGCTTTATTGTCCCACTTGAGTATTGCTTACTTGAAACGGATGGTCAACTTAGGATGCTTTGTGGGATGAAGCATAAAAGAAAGATGTTTCGTGGTTGGCATTGCAAATCAAGGCTCATTATGGTTGATACTTCAAGAGTTGGATACAAAGGTTGGAATAGTGCTCAATTAGGTGGGTCTAGGAGTATTGTTGGGTACTTCATAGAGAATTCACCTTACTCACCACCCGGATGGACTAATAATGATGATAACTTCAAGACGGGTGTGAAAATAAAGTGTGGGATCCTGGATCACAAGACGAGGATCAACTTTGGGAGCCCCAAGCTTGTGAAGAACTCCATCAACACTTGGCTCAATGCATAAGAAATCTTGGGGTACAATGGAGAACCAAGCATTGGTGGGAGTTCCAAGATAGCTTCAAGCACAAGCCACCTTAAGAGGAGCTCCCCATAAGTCCAACTTAAGGACAATAAACAAAAATGCTAGTGGGAGACACCCCACCATGGTAACTTCTTTTCATCTTCTCTTTTTGTACATATTGGTAATTAGTTTAAATTCATGTTTTTGGTTGATTTGTTGAGTATAATTGATAGTTTAGTATGTTAAATAAGGTTTCAAGGTGTTTTGGTAGCTGTTTGGAGGTTTGGAATGCTTGGATTAGTGCAAAAACATAGGAAAAATTAAAAAAAAAAAACAGAGCACCATCCGCGTGTACACGTGCATCAAGCATTTTTGCCTACCTACGCGGACGCGCCATGTACGCGTACGCGTGGATTGAGAAATTCCACCCCTAAGCCAAAAACCCAAGAGTTGTGCAAACGTTGCGCGCGCATTGTGCCTTTCGCACAAAACCATTCGCGCGTATGCATACATGACGCGTATGCGCCACTCTCGACATAAGCCATTGACGCGTACGGTCGTATCCAACGCACCATCATCCGTGCGCGCACGCCATGCACGTGTACGCACGGATGCCCTTCCTTTAACACATCTCTTTTCTTCTCCTCTTTCCATTTCTTTCCTTTCCCTTTATTTTTCCCTTCTTTTACCCCTCATCTAACACTCCCAAACACCATTGATGACCATTTATTTTAGTTAACTAATTAGTTAGTTAGTTTTAGTTAGTTTTCATTTCATTTTCTCTTTTTCATTGTAAGTGTTGAATTGTTATTCTTGTTTACCATTAATTACTGCTGAGTATTAAAAAGGGATGTTATCTTAACATCATTATGTTTATAAACTTTGTTGGATTCTATTGTTGAGGTTATATTTTGCTACTTGATTTTGAGTTTTTCATGCTTACCTTTTAAGAATACCAAGTGATAAGAATTGCCTTCGAGCTTGTAACTCTTCTTGAATTGCATAATTTGGCCACCATGTAATTGGAATCCTTTTCCTTGATTAGGCAATCTCTTGACAATGGATGTTGTGCATTTACCTTAATGCATTTTATTCCATGATCATATGCATCCATACGCTTTTAGACTGAATGCTCTCGCATCTCAAGCATACTAGAATGAGTAAAGTGCATGCTTCTTTAGCGACATAGCTTTTATGCTAATGTGTGTTCTAAATCGCGCAATTTAGAATTCACACACCTTTTTGTCATAAATGTCACACTAGTTCACTCACTCAATTCTAGTGATTAGTACCTCATTCCAACAATTATGCTTCCTTGCTTTGTATTTTCTCATCTTACGGTGTTATTTTCTACTTTTCATGATAATGCACTACAAGCAAAAACGGAAGTGAGACAAAGAACATGCAGCAGCCGGTTTATCTACCAGCTAAGGGTAGCAACTCGGAAAGTCGCCGTACCCCCTTGCTCATCTTTGAGTGCACCGAGGACGGTGCAAACTTTTAAGTGTGGGGAGGTCGTCCAACCGGTCGGTGATTTTAGGTGACAAATTTCTAATCCCAACACTTTGGCATTTCATTTTAGGACTTTTTAGGATTTTTACTTGCATTTTCTTATTTTTGCATATATATACACAATAAGCTTAGTCAAAATAATGAAATTTTTCAAGGTTCCTATCTATAGGGTACCAATTGATTTGAGTGAAAATCTTTCATAGAATTTGCTTGAATTATATATATATTTTGGATCATGTTTTGAGCTAAGAACACAAGCAAGTGAGATTTGAGCCTAATGGTGTGGTTACATCTTATAATCACTTATTTTTCCTTCTTGTGTGCATTATTCTCTTTCTATGATTGTAATCTTTGATTTGTTTGATTCTTTATGTCCATTATTTTGTGTATTCATGCATTTATATGATTGAGGCCATCATTTCATTTAGCTCACTTACCCAAATAGCCTTACCTTTTATCTTCTTCCATTGTTAGCAACTTTGAGCCTATGCTTAACCCACTTGTTCATAATTTTAGCACATTACAAGCCGTAAAGCAAAAAACAATAAAAGTCCTTAATTTGGATCTTTGATTGGCTTAGGCTAGTGTATGTGTAACATTCAAGTGTGGAAAAACTTGGGACATTGGTTGAATAAAAAGGGTAGTTTGGTATTTTTGTTGTAAATATTGGGAATTGGGTATATGCTCATGTGTAATGAATGTAAAACCTTATGCATTGATGTTCTTGCATATAGTTTGAAAGAAAAGAAAAAGAAAAACAATATGGAAAAGAAAAGAAAAAAATAGAAAAAGAAAAAAATAGAAAAATAAAGAAAAAAAGAAGAAATAAAAAAAATAAAAAGGGGACAAAATGCCCCAAAGCAAAGTAAAGCTCAATAAAATCAATGCATATGTGTTGTGATCAAGAAAAAGAATGCTGGAGTATGTGGAAAAAGTGGGAAAATGGGTAGTTAGGTTAGTTTTGAATTGTATAGGATGTCATAGGTTAGGTGGGAAGTTTAAGCTTATCAAAGATTCAAATTTCAAGCTCACTTGACCAAATATGCATCCTACCTTGACCCTAGACCCATTACAACCAATGAAATGACCTCATGATACTTGTATGCACGCATGAAATAAATGTTGATTGTTAGAAGAAAAACAAATCTTGGAAAGCATGATTAGGAGAGAATCAAGTGAATCAACCCTAAACATTTGAGCGAATAGAGTGCAAACACATCCGATGAGGGTTTGATGCTCAACTACATGATTTTACCTATGATCATCATTCTTCATGCATGTTTGTAAAAATATTTAATAACTCAATTCAATTGTGGATTAGACTTGCTAGTCTTTAGCCCTTGTGCATATATGCTTCTTGGGAATTGATTTATTTTGACCAAGCAATTGCATTCATGTCGATAGTTGCATATAGTTTAGGTTGCATTTAGTTAGATTTCATTGAATAAATGTTGATACTCTTTGTTCTCTTTGGTTTAAGAATGAGGACATGCTTGGTTTAAGTGTGGGGAGGTTGATAAACCCCATTTGTAGGGTTTATCTTGTATTGATTTTAGGGGGATTTTATCACCTTTTACCCATATTTATTCAATGAAATAGCATGGTTTCATGATTGTCTCCTAATTTGTGCTTAAGTGAGAAAACATGCTTTCTAGGCCCTTAATTGATTAATTTGAATTCACCTTTGATTCCACTAGATGCCTTGATATGTTTGTTAGTGATTTCAGATTAAAAAGGGCTAGGAATGGATCAAAGAAATGGAGAGGAAAGTATGCAAAGTGGAGCAATCATAGAAAAGCAAGGATTTGGGATGAGCTCAACGACACGCATGCGCAACAGACGCGCACGCGTGAAATGATGAGGTCGCATGGCGATGCGTACGCGCACATGACGCGTACGCATGGATGGAAAATTGTCAATCGACGCGCATGCGCACTGTACGCGTACGCGCCGATGTCTGCACGTGACCCACTTAAAGTGAATCCGCTGGGGGCGAATTCTGGGCTTCCCAGACCCAAATCCAACTCACTTCTGATGTTTTTTAACTAAAGGAATGAAGAGGAATCAACATACTTTTGATCATTAGTTTAGTTTAGGTTCGTTTTGGAGGGAAAGTTTTAGTTTTAGAGAGAGAAGCTCTCACTTCTCTCTAGAATTAGGATTAGGATTAGGTTTAGTTCTTAGATCTAGGTTTTAATTCATGCTCTCTTCTACTTCTTCTTCTTAATTCTTTGTTGTTACATTCATCACTCTCTATTGTTTGTTATAATTTCTTCTACTTTGTTTGTAGATCTACTTTTGTTCCTTCTATTTTCTTTTAATGCAATTTGAGGTCATTCATGTAGATCTTGTTTTCTTTGATTGTTGTTGTTGATTTCTTACATTCAATTGTTGCTAGATTCTATTCTTGTTATCAATTTACTATGTTTTTCGTTTGTGCCTCCCAAGTATTTGATGAAATACTTGGTTGGATTTTAGTATAGTATTTTATCCCTCTTGGCCTAGGTGGAGTAATTAGTGACGCTTGAGTTATCTAATTCCTTTGTTGATCGATAATTAGAAGTTGCTAATTGATTTTGATACCACTAAAGCTAGTCTTTCCCGTGGGAGTTGGCTAGGACTTGTAGAATCAAGTTAATTCATCCACTGGACTTTTCTCCATGATTAGAGGTTAACTAAGTGGTAGCAATGGACAATCTTGGTCACAATTGAGGAAGATAACGAGGATGGGACTTCCAATTCTCATAACCTTGCCAAGAGCTTTTCATAGTTGCTAGTTTATTTTCATTGCATTTTACATTTCTTGTCTCCTATCTCAAAAACCCCAAAACAATCCATAACCAATAACAAGAACACTTTATTGTAATTCCTAGGGAGAACGACCCGAGGTTCAATAATTCGGTTTATAAATTTATGGGTTTGTTACTTGTGACAACCAAATTTTTATATGAGAGGACTATTGTTGGTTTAGAAACTATATTGCAACGAGAACTCAATTGTGAAATTCTAAACCACACAAAAATCCAATCATCAATAGGTTACAGATGAGATGAGGGAAGGCTAACCTTGCCAAAGTGGAGGGCTTGTCTACCACCTTGTATAGTTCTAGAGGTATGATCTCATGAACTTCTACTTCCTCTCCATTCATGATACTATGGATCATGATAGCCCGGTCTATTGTAACTTCAGACCGGTTGCTAGTAGGAATGATAGAGCGTTGGATAAACTCCAACCATCCCCTAACCACGGGTTTGAGGTTAGGCCTTCTCAATTGAACCGGCTTACCTTTTGAATCTCTCTTCCATTGTGCTCCTTCCACACAAATGTCTGTGAGGACTTGGTCCAACCTTTGATCAAAGTTGACTCTTCTAGTGAAAGGGTGAGAATCTTCTCTCATTATTGGCAAGTTGAATGCCAACCTCACAGTTTCTGGACTGAAATCCAAGTATTTCCCCTGAACCATTGTGAGCCAATTATTTGGGTTCGGGTTCACACTTTGATCATGGTTCTTAGTGATCCATGCATTAGCATAGAACTCTTGAACCATTAAGACTCCGACTTGTTGGATGGGGTTGGTGAGAGCTTCCCAACCTCTTCTTCAAACCTCACGTCGGATCTCCGGATATTCACTCTTTTTGAGCATGAAGGGGACCTCGGGGATCACCTTTTTCTTGGCCACAACTTCATAGAAGTGGTCTTGATGGACTTTTGAGATGAATCTCTCCATTTCCCATGACTCGGGGGTGGAAGCAATTGCCTTCCCTTTCCTCCTTTTAGAGGTTTCTCCGGCCTTAGGTGCCATTAATGGTTATGGAAAAACAAAAAAGTAGAGCTTTTTCCCACACCAAACTTAAAAGGTTTGCTCGTCTTCGAGCAAAAGAAGAAAGAAAGGAGTAGAGGAAGAAGAAATGGAGGAGATAGAGGGGAGTAGTGAATTCGGCCAAGGGGGGTTGAAGTGTTTATGATGTGTAAAATTGAAGGTGGTAAGGAGGGGTATTTATAGGGTAAGAGAGAGGGGGAATTTGTGTAAGAGGGGGTTGGGTAGGGAGGGAAATGTTTTGAATTTGAATGGTGAGGTAGGTGGGGTTTTATGATGGATGGATGTAAGTGGGGAAGAGGGTAGGATTTGATAGGTGAATGGAGTTTGGGAAGAGGTATTGATGTGATTGGTCAAGGGTATTTGGGGAAGAGTGTTATGGAGAGGTGTGAAGATGAGAGAGAGTGAGTTGGGGTAGGTGGGGATCCTATGGGGTCCACAGATCCTGACGTGTCAAGGAATTCTGCTCCCTGCACCATTCTGGCATTTAAACGCCCTCTATGTGCCATTTCTGGCGTTTAACGCCAACTCTGCTACCTTTTTTGGCGTTATACGCCAGGCTGATGCCCTTTTATGGTGTTTAACACCCACCAGACACCCTTTTCTGGCGTTAAACGCCAGTCTGTCTGCTAATTCTGGCGTTTAATGCCAGCCAGACACCAGACACCCTTTTTCTGGCATTTAACGCCAGTCTGGCTGCCATTTCTGGCGTTTAACACCCAGAATGCTGCCAGACTGGGCGTTAAACACCCATTCTTCTATCCTTACTAGCGTTTAAACACCAGTAAGCCTGTCCTTCAGGGTATGCTATTTTTTATTCCACTTTAATTCTGCAGCTGTTTTTATGACTTCACATGATCGTCTACCTAAAGGAAACATAACATGACAATGGAAAACAAATGTCTATAAATAAATATAATTAAATAACATTGGGTTCCTCCCAATAAGCGCTTCTTTAATGTCAATAGCTTGACAGTGAGCTCTTAGAGAGCTTCACAGAGACTCAGAGCTTGATAGTGGCCTGCCAACACCAAACTTAGAAGTTGAGTATGGGGGCTCTGTTTGACTCTGTATTGAGAGAAGCTTTTCATGCTTCTTCTCCATGATTACAGGGGAAGATCCTTGAGCTTTAAACACAAGGTAGTCCTCATTCAATTAAAGGACTAACTCTCCTCTGTCCACATCAATCACAACTCTTGCTGTGGCTAGGAAGGGTCTTCCAAGGATGATGGATTCATCTTCATCCTTCCCAGTGTCTAGGATTATGAAGTCAGTAGGGATGTACAGGCCTTCAACCTTCACTAAGACATCCTCTACAAGTCCATAAGCCTGTTTCACTGATTTGTCTGCCATCTCTAATGAGATTCTTGCAGCTTGTACCTCAAAGATCCCTAGTTTCTCCATTACAGAGAGTGGCATGAGGTTTATACCTGAACCCAGGTCACACAGAGCCTTTTCAAAGGTCATGGTGCCTATGGTACAAGGTATTAAGAACTTTCTGGGATCCGGTTTCTTCTGAGGTAATTTCAGTTGAACCAAAGCATTCAGTTCATTGATGACCAATGGAGGTTCGTCCTCCCAAGTCTCATTACCAAATAACTTGGCATTCAGCTTCATGATTGCTCCTAGATACTGAGCAACTTGCTCTTCAACAATATCTTCATCCTCTTCAGAGGAGAAATACTCACCAAAGCTCATGAATGGCAACAGTAAGTTCAGTGGAATCTCTATGGTCTCTGTATGAGCCTCATATTCCTTTGGTTCCTCAATAGGGAACTCCTTATTGGTTAGTGGACGTCCATTGAGGTCTTCCTCACTGGAAATTACTGCCTCTTCCTCCTCTATAGGTTCGGCCATTTTGGTTATATTGATGGCCTTGCACTCTCTCTTTGGATTCTCTTCTGTATTGCTTGGGAGAGTACTAGGAGGGATTTCAGTAACTCTTTTACTCAGCTGACCCACTTGTGCCTCCAAATTTCTGATGGAGGACCTTGTTTCAGTCATGAAACTGAGAGTGGTCTTAGATATATCAGAGACTATGGTTGCTAAGTCAGAGAAGCTCTGCTTAGAATTCTCTGTCTATTGCTCAGAAGATGATGGAAAAGGCTTGCTATTGCCAAACCTATTTCTCCCACCATTATTTTTATTAAAGCCTTGTTGAGGCTTCTGTTGATCCTTCCATGATAAATTAGGATAATTCCTCCATAAAGGATTGTAAGTGTTTCCATAGGATTCTCCCATGTAATTCACTTCTTCCATTGCAGGATTCTCAAGGTCATAAGCTTCTCCTTCAGGGGAGGCCTCTTAGTACTGCTGGATGCAGCTTGCATTCCAGTCAGATTCTGAGAAATCATATAGACTTGCTGAGTCAATATTTTGTTCTGAGCCAATATAGCATTCAGAGTATCAATCTTAAGAACTCTTTTCTTCTAAGTCATCCCATTATGCACAAGATTTCTTTCAGAAGTATATATAAACTGGTTATTTGCAACCATTTCAATGAGTTCCTGGGCTTCTGCAGGCATTTTCTTCAGATGAAGAGATCCACCAGCAGAGTGGTCCAATGACATCTTGGACAATTCAGACAGACCATCATAGAATATACATAAGATGCTCCATTCTGAAAGCATGTCAGAAGGACACCTTCTGATTAATTGTTTGTATCTTTCCCAAGCTTCATAGAGGAATTCACCTTCCTTCTGTCTGAAGGTTGGGACTTCCACTCTAAGCTTGCTCAACTTTTGAGGTGGAAAAAATTTGGCCAAGAAAGCATTGACTAACTTTTCCCAAGAGTTCAGGCTTTCTTTAGGTTATGATTTCAACCATATCCTAGCTTTGTCTCTTACAGCAAAAGGGAAAAGCATAAGTCTGTAGACCTTAGGATTAACCCCATTGGTCTTAACAGTGTCACAGATTTGCAAAAATTCAGCTAAGAATTGATGAGGATCTTCCAATTGAAGTCTATGAAACTTGCAATTCTGCTGCATTAGAGAAACTAATTGAGGCTTAAACTCAAAGTTGTTTGCTCTAATTGCAGGAATTGAGATGCTTCTTCCATAGAAGTCGGAAGTTGGTGCAGTAAAGTCACCAAGCATCTTCATTGCATCTCCATTATTGTTGTTGGGTTCAGCTTCCATGTCTACTTCTTTTTCAAAAATTTATGTAAGGTCCTCTCCGGAGTGTTGTGCTTTATTAGCTTCTCTTAACTTCCTCTTCAGAGTCCTTTCAGGTTCAGGATCAGCTTCAACAAGAATGTTCTTATCCTTGTTCCTGCTCATATGAAAAAGAAGAGAACAAAGGGAGAAGAGGAATCTTCTATGTCACAGTATAGAGATTCCTTTATGTGAGTATAAGAATAGAAGAATAGAAGGATGAGGTAGAAGAAGAAATTCGAACACAGAGAGGGAGATAGGGTTCGAATTATGAGTGGAGGGATGTTAGTGAATAAATAAAATAAATTAAAATAATTAGTTAATTAAAAAGAATTTTGAAAAAGTGGTTGTTGTTTTCGAAAATGAGAAGTGAAAAAGTAGTTAGGTGGTTTTGAAAAAGATAAGAAATAGTAAACTTTTTAAAATTAAAACAAACAAGTCAAGTGGTTAATTGAAAAAGATTTGAAAATAAATTTTGAAAAGATAAGAAGTTAGAAAAAGATTTTGAAATTAAGTTTTGAAAAAGATATGATTGAAATTTATTTTGAAAAAGATTTGAAAAAGAAATTTAAAAATATTTGATTTTGAAAATTAATGTTGATGACTTGACTAACAAGAAACTAAAAGATATGATTCTAGAATTTAAAGATTAAACCTTTTTTAACAGGAAAGTAACAAACTTGAAATTTTTGAATCAAAATATTAAATGTTAGCAAAGTTTTCGAAAATGTGAGATAAAATTAAGAAAAAGATTTTCAAAAATTAATTTTTGAAATTCGAAGATATTAGGAAGAAAAATGAGAAAGATTTGATTTTTGAAAAGGATTTGAAAAGATAACATTTTTAAATTGAAATTTTGACTTGACTAACAATGAACAATTAAATTTTAAAAATTTTTTACCAAGTCAACCCAAAATTTCGAAATTTATGATTAAAATAAGGAAAGATATTATTTTTTATTTTTTTGAATTAATGAAGAAAGAGAAAAACAACAAAATGACACAAAACATAAAAAATTTAAGATCAAAACAAATAATGATTGCAAGAACACTTTGAATGTCAAGATAAATACCAAGAACACTTTGAAGATCAAGATGAATATCACGAACATATTTTTGAAATTTTTAAGAAAAGAAAGACATGCAAGACACCGAACTTAAAAATTTTTTAAACTTTAGACACTAATAATTCGAAAATGCATATAAAAAACAACAAAAAGCACAAAACAAGAAAAGTTAAAGATCAAACAAGGAAAATCATCAAGAACAACTTGAAGATCAAAGAAGAACATAATGCATAAATTTTCGAAAATTAAAAGCATGCAATTGACACCAAACTTAAAATTTGACACAAGACTCAAACAAGAAACACAAAATTTTTTGGTTTTATTATTTTATTAATTTTTTTGTATTTTCTTTTGTTTATTTTTCGAAAAATATTTGGAAAAAGAAAATAAAGAAATTCAAAATTTTTAATAAGAATTCCAGGATTTATGCAATGTTAGTCTAAAGCTTCGGTCCAAAAGAATTAGACATGCCCAAATGGCCAGCAAAGCTTCAGCATAACAATTACAGACATGTCCTTTCTACAATGGAAAGTGGAAACCTCAGTCCAAAAGATTAGACATGGCTTAATAGCCAGCCAGGCTTCAACATATCTCAAGAAGCTCTAGAATTCATTCTTAAAAATTTTTATGAATTTTTCAAAAACACATTTTTTATTTTGTATTTTTTCAAAAATAAAAATAAAAAGCTTAAACATAAAATAAAATTACCCAATCTAAGCAACAAGATGAACCGTCAGTTGTCCAAACTCGAACAATCCCCGGCAACAGTGCCAAAAACTTGGTGCACAAAATTGTGATTACATTTTTCACAACTCCGCACAACTAACCAGCAAGTGCACTGGGTCGTCCAAGCAATACCTTACGTGAGTAAGGGTCGATCCCACGGAGATTGTCGGCTTGAAGCAAGCTATGGTCATCCTGTAAATCTTAGTCAGGCGGATTCAAATGGTTATGAGGTTTTGATAATTAAAAGATAAATAAAACATAAAATAAGATAAAGATACTTATATAATTCATTGGTGGGAATTTCAGATAAGCGTTTGGAGATGCTTTGTTGCTTCTAAACCTCTGCTTTCCTATTGTCCTCATCCAATCATGCATGCTCCCTTCCATGGCAAGCTGTATGATCCTCTCAGATGAAAAATACCAGGTACGGTTTCTGCACAGCTAATCAACTGTCGAATTTCTCGTCTCGGATGAAAAATACCAGGTACAGCTACCGCACGGCTAATCATCTGTCAGTTCTCTCTAGCGTCAGAATAGAATCTCTCTATCCTTTTGCACATTATCACTGCGCCCAACATTCGCGAGTTTGAAACTCGTCACATTCATCCCGTCCCAGATCCTACTCAGAATACCACAGACAAGGTTTAGACTTTTCGGATCTTAGGAATGCTGCCAATTGGTTCTAGCCTATACCACGAAGGTTCTAATCTCACGGATTCGGATGCTCTGTTGTCAGGAGAGGTGATGCAAATCATGGATTAGAGACCCAAGAGAATATACTCTGGCTGCCATCCAATGATTACGTTGAACATCATGTAGACCGCTTGTGGTTGTCAGGCACGCGGATCTTGGCTAAGCGAGTAATGAAGATAGTGGGTGATTGTCACGGGTCACCCCTTCATTCTGAATTAACTGAATTAAGTACGAGAGTATATCTTGGAGAAGAAGTAAGCGTGAATTAAAAGAGAAACAATAGTACTTGCATTAATTCATGAAGAACAGCAGAGCTCCGCACCTTAATCTATGAGGTGTAGAAACTCCACCGTAGAAAATACATAAGAGAAAAAGGTCTAAGCATGGCCGAATGGCCAGCCTCCAATGTCTAAGGACTAGACGTCCAGAGATAGATTTCAGTCTATCAATACAATAGTAAAAAGTGCTATTTATACTAAACTAGTTACTAGGGTTTACAGAAAATAAGTGACTAAGTGCAGATAGTGCAGAAATCCTCTTTCGGGGCCCACTTGGTGTGTGCTTGGGCTGAGAATTGAAGCTTTCACGTGCATAGGCCTTTCTTAGAGTTAAACGCCAGCTTGGGTGCCAGTTTGGGCGTTTAACTCCAGTTCTGGTGCCAGTTCTGGCGTTTTACTCCAGAAAAGGGTCTTTGGTGGGCGTTTAGACGCCAGTTTGGGCCATCAAATCTCGTGCAAAGTATGGACTATTATATATTTCTGGAAAGCCCAAGATGTCTACTTTCCAATGTAATTGTGAGCGTGCCAATTGGACTTCTGTAGCTCCAAAAAATCCAGTTCGAGTGCAGGAGGGTCAGAATCCAACAGCATCTGCAATCCTTTCTCAGCCTCTGAATCAGATTTTTGCTCAGATCCCTCAATTTCAGCCAGAAAATACCTGAAATCACAGAAAAATACACAAACTCATAGTAAAGTCCAGAAATGTGATTTTTGCATAAAAACTAATAAAAATATAATAAAAAGTAACTAAAACATACTAAAAACTATGTAAAAACAATGCTAAAAAGGGTATAAATTATCCGCTCATCAATTCTCCTAGTGGAAGGATGAGGATCTCCTTGCATTAGAGGCAAGTTGAACGCCAACCTCACACTTTCCAGGCTGAAATCTAAGATTCTCTCTCGGACCATGGTGATCCAATTCCTTGGATTTAGGTTATCACTAGTGTCATGGTTTTTAGTAGCCTATGCATTAGCATAGAACTCTTGTACCATTAGAATCCCAACGTCCAGAATGGGATTGGTTAGGACTTCCCAACCTCTTCTCCAGATCTCTCTTCAGATTTCTGGATACTCATTCTTCTTGAGCTTGAAAGGGACCTCAAGGATCACTTTCTTCTCTATCACTACTTTATAGAAGTGGTCTTGGTGGGATTTGGTGATGAATCTCTCCATCTCCCAAGATTCGGAAGGAGTGGCTACTGCCTTTATTTTCTTCTTTCTAGAGAAGTCTCCAACCTTGGGTGCCATAAATGGTAATGGAAAGAAGAAAAAAAATCTATGCTTTTTCAACACCAAACTTAAAACTTTGATCATCCTCGGGCAAAAATATTGTGAAGAGAAGAATGGAGTAGAAGAAGAAGAAGAAAATAGAAGGAGATAGAGGGAGAGAGAGGGCTCGGCCATGGGATGTCTTGTGGTGTATGAGAGGTGTGTGTATGAAGGGTTATAAAGTGGGGTATTTATAGGAGTGGGGAAGGGTAGGGTTCGGCCATAGGGTGGGTTTTGGGTGGGAAATTTGATTTTGAAGTAGGTGGGGGTAGGTGGGAGTTATGATGGTTTTGAGAAGTGATATAGATGTGATTGGGCTAGGGTTTATAGGGAGGTGTGTATGGGGAAGTGTGAAAGTAAGTGGGGTGGTGAAAGATGCTGTGGGACCCACTGGTCCTGAGGGGCTAGGGATATCCTGGCTGGCATTCAACTTTAACACTCCATCCAGAGTGTTCTGTTTTCACTGCTGTAAAATTCTACCTCTGTTCTAAATGCTGCATATGATCATGACTCGAAAATGCAAGAAAGACGAGATAAAAGGAAACAGTAATTAATTAAGGTTGGGTTTCCTCCCAGCAAGCGCTCCTTTAACGTCACTAGCTTGACAGTTAGCTCCTTACAGAGGTGAGTATGGGCTCAGATTTTTGCCCCTTACAGTGAACTTTCTTCCTGTCTTCTCATGAATGAGCTCCACATGCTCTAGAGACAGGACACGACTCACTGTATGTGGTAAGACTGGATTCTCTGTGAAGACAACTCTCATGCCAGGTGAGAGGCCTTCAGTTGGGACTTTCTTGTCCCTCCAGCCTTTAGGTACTTTCTTCTTAGTACCTTTGTAAAGCTTTGCATAGAAAGAGAGGGTTGGAACACTAGTTGTTGCACAGTTATCTCTCTTTTAGAGGGAGAATTGGGATGAGGCATCTTAAATAAGATGTGATCCTCCCCTAGTTGTAAATTCAGTTCTCCCTTAGCCACATCAATGATAGCATTGGCAGTGGCTAGGAAAGGTCTTCCAAGGATGACAGAGTCATTCTCATCCTCTCCAATGTCCAAGACTATGAAGTTGCATGGATGTAGTGGTTTTCAACTTTCACCAAGACATCCTCTACTAAGCCATATGGCTTCTTCATTATCTTGTCTACCATCTCTAATGAGATGTTTGCATAGGGTTCTCCCATGTAGGGTTGTAGGTGTTTTCATAGGGTTCTCCCATGTAATTCACCTCCTCCATGGTGGGTTGATCAGGATCATAAGCTTCTACTTCAGGAGAAGCTTCCTGAGCATTGCCAACTACAGTTTCTATTCCAGTCAAATGCTAGGAGATCATGTTGGCCTGTTGGGTCAAGATCCTGTTCTTAGCCAATATGGCATTCAGAGTATCAACTTCATGAACTCCTTTCTTCTGAGAGGTCCCATGGTTTATAGGATTCCTTTCAGAAGTATACATGAATTGATTATTTGCAACAATCTTGATGAGTTCTCTTGCTTCTGCAGGTGTTTTCTTCAAGTGGAGTGATCCACCTGCAAAGCTGTCTAATGAAATTTTAGACATCTTAGACAAATTATCATAGAACAGACCTATGATAGGCCACTCTGAGAGCATGTCAGGCGAACATCTCCTTATCAATTGCTTGTATCTTTCTCAAGCTTCATAGAGGGATTCACTTTCTCTTTGTCTGAAGGTTTGAACCTCCACTCTAATTTTGCTCATCCTTTAAGGGGGAAAGAATTTAGCCAAAAAAGCATTAACCAGCTTTTCCCAAGAGTTAAGACTCTCTCTAGGTTGGGAATCCAACCATATCTTAGCTTTGTCTCTTACAGCAAAGGGAAAGAGCATAAGTTTGTAAACTTCAGGATCTACTCTATTAGTCTTTACAGTATCACAGGTCTGTAAGAATTCAGCTAAGAACTGATGTGGATCTTCCAATGGAAGTCCATGGAATTTGTAGTTCTGCTGCCAAAGAGAGACTAACTAAGGCTTAAGCTCAAAATTGTTAGCTCCAATGGCATGTACAGAGATGCTTCTGCCATAAAAATCAGAGGTAGGTATGGTGAAGTCACCAAGAACCTTTCTGGTATCATCCTGAGGTTCGGCCATGTCTTCTCTTTCTTACTCAAAATTTTCTGAAAGGTCTCTTCTGGAGTGTTGTGCTTTAGCTTTTTTTAAATGCCTCCTTAGAGTCTTCTCAGGTTCAGGATCAGGAGTCAAGAGGGGTTCTTTATCCCTGTTTCTGGTCATAAACAAGAAAGGAAAAGAAAGAAAAGAAGAAAGCTTTTTGTACCACTTGGACAAAAGAGCTTCTAGTGAGATGTGAAGAAAGAAGAGAGAAATAAAAGTGAAGATGGAAGATGGGAGATAAGAAGAATACTTTGAAAATAAGGGATAGGAGTTCCAATCTAGAAGTGAATAGAAGAAGTATAAATAGAAAAAATAAATAAGAATTAAAATATTTTTGTTTTTTTATTATTTATTAATTATTTTCGAAAATTTAAGGTTATTAATTTAAAAAGAATTGAAAATTAGTTAGTGTATTTTCGAAAAAGAGAATAGAGAACTAGGAGGGAATTTTTGAAAATTAAGAAGAGAAGAGAGTTAGTTAGGAAGTTTTAAAAAAGAAAAGAGAGAAGAGGAGTGGTTAAGAAAAGATTTGAATTTAAAATAAGATAAGAGATAAGATAAGAAAAGATTTGAAATTAAAATTTGAAATTAGAAAAAGATAAGAAAAGATAAGATAAGAAATTTAAAAATTTTGAAAAAGATTTTAAAAAGATAAGATTTTGAGTTTGAAAAAGATAAGATTTTGAAAAAGATAAGATTTTTAATTTTGAAAATATTTGATTTTTGAAATTTTGAAAACTAAGATAAGATAAGATAAAAATTTTGAATTGAAATCTGAATTTTTATTTAAAATTTTCGAAAATTACTTAAAAGATAAGATAGAAAATATATTTTTTTATTTTTTGAATTTAATGATGAAAGAGAAAAACAATTAAAAGACACAAGATTTAAAATTTTTAGATTTAGCGCCACTAATTTTCGAAAATTTTGGAGGAAAACACAAAGGGACACCAAACTTAAAAATTTTAAGAACACAAATAAAACTCAAGAACACTTTGAAGACTAACAAGAACACAAAGAACATGACTCAAAAAATTTAAAGAACACAAGAACATATGAAGAACACCAAACTTAAAATTTTTAGAAAACCAAAAAGAAATTTTCAAAAATAAAAAAAATAAATAAGAATACACTAAACTTAAAGAATTCAAATAAGACTCAAACAAAAAGACACCAAATTTAAAAATTTTTAGAAAAAGGACTCAAGATTTTCGAAAATTGACTCAACAAGAACACATACAAAGACTCAAACAAAGAAACTATTTTTGAAAATTTTGAGAAAGAAGGACTCAAAGAACATGAAAATTTAACCAAGAACAAACACAAAAGACTCAAACAGAAAGCTAAGGATACTTGAAAATAAACTGTATGAAAAAGGTTTTTGAAGAAGTTTTAAAATTTTTTTGTAATTGAAAAATATGAACATGCAAGACTCAAACCAAGAACGAAAATTAAACAAAGAAAAGAAAAATATTTTTTTGAAAAGGTTTTCAATTTTTTCGAATAAAATAAGAAGAAGAAAATAAAAATTAAAAGACTCAAACAAAATCAAAGATCAAACAAAGGAAAGAAAAATATTTTTGAAAATTTTTTTAATAATTTTCAAAAAAAAAGAAGAGGAAGAAAATAAAAATAACAGACTCAAAAAAATAAAAATTACCTGATCTAGGGAGCAAGACAATCTGTCAGTTTGTCCAAACTTGAACAATCCCCGGCAACGGCTCCAAAAACTTGGTGTACGAATCCCCACACTTTCGTACAGCTGTACCAGCAAGTGCACTGGGTCGTCCAAGTAATACCTGAGCGAGTCAGGGTCGATCTCACGAGGATTGTTGGCTTGAAGAAAGCTATGGTTATCTTACAGGTCTTAGTCATGCAGATCAAAAGGTTATTGGATTATGGAGTTTAGGATTATTATAATAGGGTGCTAATACATTAAAGATATAGTTGAGGATTGGAGTTGCTTTGCCTTTCTGAATTAACTCTAGTATTACTGTCTTCTTTGCTTGTGAATGATCTCTTCTATGGCAGGTTGTATGTGATCAACGTCATGGGTGGTCATTGATCTTCTTTGCTACAGATTGAACGCCATTGGCCATGGTCATCCAATTTGACGAAGGGTGAAGCTCTAGCAGTTCATTCTCCTAGCGATCCTACTCAAAACGCCACAGACAAGGTCGAATCTTCCGAATCAGAGAATGCTGCTTCTTTGGATTCTAGCCTATACCACGGAGACCCTAATCTCCCCGGAAATTGGCTGAACTGGTGTCTCAAGAAGTCCCCAACAAAGTTATGGATTAACTGTTTGAGAGATGTATAAACATAGCTGTTGGTCTGTGCTTTCCAGTCATGTATTCACATGAACCCAAGTAGATGCGGGTGTTTGTCAGGCACGTTTGTCTTAGTATGATGAACAGAGCTGATTGTCTGATCATCCTATTCAGCATATTGAAGAGCGAGTATACATCTTAGAAATAAATCAAACACGGATCGAAGAAGAAATAATAATATTTTTATTAATTCATAGGACTCAGCAAGGCTCCTCCCCTCAACCTAGGAGGTTTAGAAACTCATACTGAAAGAAAATACAATGTAAAACGTGTAAAGTGGTAAAAGAGGGTTGAAGTTACATAAATCTAATCCCTTAAATACTAAACAAATGACTAGTAAGGGTAAAACAGTCTTTCTAGTGCTAAAATCCACTTCTGAGGCCAACTTGGTGAGTGTTTGGGCTGAGCTTTGATGAGATCCACGTTCTATGAGGCTCCTAGGGCGTTGAACATTGGCTAGGGGGTCATCATTGGGAGTTTGGACGTTGGGCTCTGCTCTTTGGGAAATAGAGTGGACGCCAGTTTTGGGCCTTCTAATCCGAAGCAAAGTATGGACTATTATACATTACTGGAAAGCTCTGGAAGTCAGCTTTCCATAGCCATTGAGAACGCTCCATTTGGATATTTGTAGCTCCAGGAAAGCTCCTCCGAATGCAAGGAGGTCAGATCCAGACAGCATCTGCAGTGCTTTCTCTGTCTCTGAATCAGACTTTTGCTCCAGCTCCTCAATTTCGGCCAGAAATTACCTGAAATTACACAAAAACACAGAAACTCATAGTAGAATCAAAAAATGTGATTTTAACACTAAAACCTATAAAAACTTAATAAAAACTAAACAAAACACACTAAAAACTATATGAAAATGATGCCAAAAAACGTATAAAATATCCGCTCATCAGTGACATTGAAGAGCTGAAATGCTCCAGAGGATTCCCCGGAGAGCGCAGCAGCCACCATCACTGAGGTTGTCTAGTTTTGCTCTCCCTATCTTTATCTTATCTCTGTTTTTCTAGTATTTTATTGTATTACCTGTTTTCTAATCTAGTTTGCATGATCACTCTTATTATATCTTCGCTTTCTAGTTTAGTAGTTTGAAAATTTTTCAAGATGTCTTATGTATTACGCATCAAGCTTCAAAAAAAATGTATTGAAAAAGAAGTAGTAAAATGCATAAGATCTTGAGTTATATTATGAGTTATTCTGATTACTTTGATGTGGTGGCCTTATCTCTATTTCTGAATGTATGTATTATTTTTGCATATTTGATATTAGAGTTGAATATATTGGTTCTTGAGGAACAGGAATTTAGAAAAATATTATTGATTCTCTGAAACAAGAAGAAAGATTAATTCTTGAAGCAAAAAAAATAGCAAAAAGAATTGAAAAGAAAAAAATCAAAAGAAAAAGGTCTAAGGCTTTGAGCATCAATGATTAGGAGAGTCAAAAGTGATCCAAAGCTCAAAATAGTGGTTTTCTCTAACCATATGCTTGTGGTGTGAAACTGTCAAGTAACCCTTGAGACTAAGCACTTAAAGTCGTGACCAATGCTATTACAGAGTATGCTTAAGGCTCTGAGCACCACTATCTAGAAGAAAAGAAAAAGAAAAAAATTCGAACCCAAAAGGTTCCCCCAGTTAAGTTCTTGTGGTGTTTGTGTATAAGTTAAGCTTGAAGACAAAACACTTAGAGTCACGGTTAGGTTCAAAGGTGCAAAGCACCAAAGAAAAGAAAAGTTGTGTTCAAGAATCAACAAGAGCCTAAAGAAGAGAATCAATAATACCATCAGAGTTCTAGTTCTGAAGGACATCAATAGTTCTGAGCTTCAAAGGATAGTGAGATGCCAAAGCTATTCAGAAATAGAGTGTTCATAGCTCCATTTAGTAATTAGAACTGAGCTTGAAGGACAACTCTAATCTTGTGTATTTTCTCTTCCTTGGTCCTATATTGCTTTGGTTGCTTGAGGACAAGCAATAGTTTAAGTTTGGTGTTGTGATGCGTGAGCATCTTATACCCCTTTTCTAGTTATTTTTATATTGTTTTTGGTTAGATTTTATTTACTTTTACTTGATTTTAGTGCAAAAATTACCTTTGAATGCTACTTTGAGTTTTTCTTATGTTTTTATGGTTTTAGGTAAAATTTGGAGCAATTTGGAGAAGTTTGGAGCAAGAAAGGAAAATGCTGGCAGCACCCTCCCTAGGCGCTGAATGCCCACCTGGCGTTTGGTGCCAGCAGGGGGCACAAGACCAGAAGTGTGCTTCCCTCTCCTAGCATTCAACGCCCAGTCCTGAAGTTGGACGCCAGCATGCATCCCGTTTGACACCTCTTTGGGCCTCCAAGTGGATTTAGCACTTATTAGTTTTATTTTATTTTCTCTTTGTAATCGTTATTTACAAATAATATCTTTTAGGTTTAGCATTTATTATTAGGTTAATATTTAAAGGAAAAGATCAAATTAGGTTTAGGATCTTCTTCCTTCTGCACTTTTCAGAACCCTGTTTTCTCTGTAAGTTATGAGCAACTAAACCTCCTAGTTAAGGTTAGGAGCTCCGTTTATTTCTATGGATTAGAACTATTATTCTTCTATTTTAATTAATGTTTGATTCAATTCTAAGGTGTTGTTTTCATTCTTAATCTTATGAACTGGGTGGAACGAGAGTATGACCCTTTTATACATGAGCTCTTGTGATTCTCGAGAGAGTTATTTCGCTTGAGCTACAACTTGAAAACACTCCTCCTAAATTGCTAATTACATGAACTAAATGGGATATGTGACATATAATCCTGTTAGCTTTGGGTAATTAGGGTTTTTGTGGTGTTAAACTAGTTTTCTGAACTTAACCCTCTAATCGGAATTGGGTGACCACGAGAGTGGCATTTGATGAAGGTTAGGGGAGATTAAATCACTAAGAGATTAGGGTTTAATCACTTATAGTTTTCCATAGAATGAATCACTCATTGTTAAAATAGTTGGTAAGACATTTTAATCTGAAAAGATAAACATCTTCGAGACCTTAACTGTTTTCTCATCATTGTTTTACATCAACCCTTTTATTGCTTTTCTTTATTATCTTGTTTTATGCGTTTTGAACAACAACTCCCTTTACTGTTTGCCTGTCTAAGTCCAACAGGATAACCATTTCTTGCTCAATCCGACAATTCTGATGGGATCGACCCTCACTCTCCTGAGGTATTACTTGGATGACCCGGTGCACTTGCCGGTTAAGTTGTGCGAGTTCTAATTTCGCGCACCACCTTTCAAGAAAAAATGATCCACTTCGGTCCCTGTCCTTTATTTCGTGACACAATGCGACCCCTGTGACTATTTCACCGTCAACTCTGAACGAAAAATGCTGATGTGTCAGGTTCAAAAAAATGAACAGGGACCTAATTGTCTCTAAATTTAAATTTGTTAGGGGTTTATTTGTCCTTATTTTTTAAATGATATCTTTTTCAAATTATTTTTTTATTCATTATATTAATATTCTTTTTCATTAAATTATTAAATATATGGTATAATAAATAAAAATATCATTTATTATAAAATTAAATTAATAATTCTCAAATATAATTTTTAAATATATAAATAATAAACATTAAAATACGATTAATATATTAATAATAACCCTATGATATTAGGGTTATTAATTTAATGCAAAGATATCAAATAGAATTATTAATTTAACTTAAAGAGATAAAAAATTAAATTTTTTATTACACTGAAAAATTTTACTATATATCAAATAATGTGTTCATTAGTTTTTACTTTATTGTAAAAATGATCTAGATCATAATACTTGATTTTAAGTAAAATATATGTAAATTTAATTAAATTTTAATATACGTAAAATTTTAATCAATCCACATTATTTTTATATTGATAAATCTCCATCGATATCTAGCCTTATGACAATATGTATTATTAATATTATTGATACTTTGAGTTTGTTGAGTTTATAAATAGTCTCCATAATATTATATATATATATATATATATATATATATATATATATAATATTTTTATTTCATTTAGTATTAATAGCCTATTCATAGTGTATTTTAGTGCAAAAATATCAAATAGAATTATTAATTTAGTTTAGAGAAATAAAAAATTAAAGTTGTTATTAATCAAAAAAAATTTATTATATATCAAATAATGTGTTCATTAGTTTCCAATTTATTGTGAAAATTATCTAGATCATAATACTAATAGTATATTATAGAATTATTATTATTATTAATGTATTAACCGTATTTTAATGTTTATTTTTATATATTTAAAAATTATATTTAAAAATTATTTATTTAGTTTTATAATAAATAATATTTTTAAATTTAAATAATTTATTAATTAATTTATATTTATTATACTATATATTCAATAATTGATTGAAAAAGAATATTAATATGATTTATAAAAAAATAATTTGAAAAAAATATCGTTTAAAATATAAAAACAAATAAACCCCTAGTCTCGGTTGTCGTTGTCCTCCTCTTCCTCGGTACAACTAGTCTCGTCTCCTTCCTCTACTACGTGGGCATGGCTTCCTCTACCCTGCGCCGTCATCCTCTCTCCCTTTTTCTTTTTACTTTAAAACTCCTCCATCAACAACCATATAAAAAACAATCAAATTACCTCTCAAGCCTCTAAAGGCCACACCACTGCCATCACCGATCTGAGAGGAATTCTAAGCATGATTGCAAATCCATTGAGAGGGATGAAGATGAATGAGAAGGAATAAGAGCTTATAATAACAAAGACAAAAGAGAAGGTAGCAGAGTTTGGTTGAATCCTCACGATGACAAGAGGGAGAAGGAGGAAAGTCAGGAAGATAGGGATGATAAGATAGTAAGGGTTTTTTGGGTTTCATGATGGACAATATCAATCCTAAATTGTAGGATTCAGAAAGAAATGTTGCAGTATATATGCCACCTGCAGCAACCTTGACATAAACCTTATTGGAAGGCAAGTACAAAATTCTTCAATTTCTTTCCAATTATTACTTAGGACATATCTGAATTTTTCTAAAGCCAATCCAAGCCGCAACACTTAAGAAGGCTTGAAATGAAAGTTAGGAGAGTGTGACTAGATTTGAACAAGAGAAGGTTGTGACAAGAGGGTTCAAGCTATGCACAATGAAGCCAAACTCTGTAGAGTAGTTTGCTTCTGTAACAAGAAACAGTCGAGAGAAGAGAGAAAAGGAAAACTATTGTAAAAACAGAATTGTGACTATCTCATTCCTTCATCCTGTTTACATCCTTAAGTTGATGATGAATTTATAGTAAACTTATGCACTAAGTAACTTCACTAATTTCTCTATTCTCCACACTCCCCTCAAACTAAGAGTTGTTGTTGGAAACACTCTTAATAGTTTGGACAAAAATTTCTCAAAGGCTGGAGCAAATGAAGGTGTGGTTAATGCATCAACAATTTGATAATGGGATGGAATATGAACGATAAACAATTGTCTTTCGGACACACGTTCTCTAACAAAATCTAGATCAATTTCAAAATGTTTACTTCTACTATGTAATATTGGATTGGCAACAAGCAAAATTTCTCCAAGGTTGTTACATTAAATCGTTGGAGGAATTGGAATTGTGACACGAATTTAAGAGAGGATTTTCTGAATCCAAGCAATTTCTGTAGCAGCTTCAGCCAAGCATCTATATTAAGATTTAGTGGAGGACCTACTCACAGTGGTTTGCTTTCTGCTGCTCTAACACATATAATTGCTTCCTAAGAAAATGCAATATCTGCTTGTAGACTTTCGATCCTCAAAGTTTGAAGCCCAATCTACATCAGCAAAGGCCAAAAGGGGGAAATCAATACACTTTCTTAGCTTAATTCTATGATTAGTCTTACCTGAAAGATATCGAAGAATTCTTTTGGCAGCTTTTCAATGACAGGTGAATGGTTGATGCATGAATTAACTTGCACAATGACCGCAAAGGCAAGTTTAGGATGACTTAAGGTTGCATATTGGAGGTCACCTACAATAGACCTATAAAAAGTGGGATCTTCAAAATAATCTGTCCCTTAATAGTTGCATCATGAAGAGGAGTAACCAGATTCCAAGTTTTTTTTTTTTTTTTTGTCAAGAAGAGCAGAATACTCTTCCTGCATTGCTTGAAACCAATGAGGAACTGTAAAGCTTGATCTACAATTCTTGGTGTATTTTAAACTAAGTTGTTAGTGGTAACTTCAACAGCTAAGGCTATAGGTCTGTGTATGCCTGATTTTGACCTTGTAGTCATAGGATGAGTGTAAGTGGTGGAATTGTTCAATTTGAGGGGTCTAGGTAGCTGAATTTCTATTCCAGAAATAGTGGAATTGTTAACTTGTGCACAAGATTCACAGAATGTGATGAATGTGTAACAAGAGAAGAGGGTGGAGGAGGTATAAAGGTCATGACAACAGCTTCTTGAGAGTCAAAACTATGTATATTATTATCAATAACTTCATGAAACATAGATGTATATGGAAAATGGTTTTCTCCAAAAAGAAAATTCTTCGCTATAAAAACTTTACCTGTTCTATCTAAGCATTTAAAACCTTTGCTCTTGGGAGCATAACCTAAGAATAAACACAAATTTGATCTAAAGTCTAATTTGTGTTTATTGAAAGGTCTTAAATGTCGAAAACAATCACCTCCAAAGACCTTTAAAATAGAATAATCAAGTTAAATATGATGTAGTTTTTCATACGGTGATTTAGGATTTAGCACTTTAGCAGGTTGTTAATTAAGAAAGCTAAAATTAAAACAACAGCTTCCCAAAAAATTAAAGGCATTTTAGCAATAGCAAGTAAGGTTAAAGCTATCTCAACAATATGTCTATACTTCCTTTCAACAACACCTTGTTGTTGGTGTGTATATGGGTATGAAAGCCTACGTGAGATACCATGATTTTGCAAGAATGATTGAAAAGAATTGAACAAAAATTCTTTTGCATAATCTGTTTGAACTACTTTTAGTGAGCAACCAGATTGGTTTTCCATTAATTGTTTGACTGCTGCAAAATAGTTAACACTTGAGCTTAAGATGTAATCAAATAAAGACATGTGTATCTTGTAAAAGCATCAACTATACTAACATAATACCTAAAATCAAATTCTGATGGAAGTATCAAATTCTGATTTATTTCGCAAGGTATATTACAAGATTTCAAGATTGTTTCAACAATTTTGGGGGAAGGGTGACCTAAACATTGATTCCATAAATCTAAATTTAATTTACATGTATCTAAAAATGACTGAACAGAATTAGAATCATAAATATGTCTAGCTATATTCATATTATCAAAAAGCATAAAGTCCATGTCTAAGGATCCCTTGAAGAATCACTTTCTTGGACACCTGAGATTTAACAAGGCAGTAAAAATGGTAAAATTTAAAAAAGATATTATAAGCTAAGCAAAATTTAGAGACATGTATAAGATTTTTGGCAAGTGAAGGCACATATAACAAATTCTTGAATATAACGATTCCATTAGTGGAAGAGTTTTGAAGGATAGAATGACCAATTTTAGAAATTGGAATGCCTGAACCGTTGGCCACATACAATTGATCTAGACTAGTGAATTCAGAGTTCGAATTGAAGCTTGAAGAATCATGAGTCAAGTGGTGGTTTGCACCCGAATCAGGATACCATGTTGAGTATTCAGATGTAACAAAAGGAGTAGCATAGAATGATTGAGGATTGTGAAAATTAGCAGGTGGATGAGGTGATTGTATAGTGGAAGATGTGGAGGAAAAATATCTGAGGGTTGAAATTGAAACAACCTTGAAAATTCTAATCAAACCTATGAAATCATTGCAAGGCTGTATAGCCAGCGCCCATAGACTTGACAGTTTGATCCATTGTTGAGTTGTCAGTAACTCCTTCCTCCTCTCCAAAATCTATTTCCTCTGGCACCTCTTCTGCCTCCATAAGGTGTTGCTAGAAATCTTGAATTAGAAGAAGAAGAAATTTGTGCTAAATTCACATGAGCCAAAGAAAGAGTAGATTGCTTGAACCTCTCAATTGTATCTTCATGAGATATGAGAAGGTTTTCAACTTCTCCCAATAGAGAATAGTTCTGATTTATCTTATACAAGTACGATGCAATTTGAGAATTTTTCTGAAAAGCCTTCAAAAATTGCTTCTATGTGATCTTCATTGCTAATTATGTATCCAATAACTATAAGAGAATCCACTAGTATCTTGATCTGAGGAAGGTATTCAAAGATTTTCAGATTCTTCTTTTTAATTATCTTCAATTGAGTTCTAAGTTGTTTAATCTTTGCCTTAGTTATTTCTGCAAAGTATGATTGGAGTTTCTGTCAGACTTCATAGACTAAGGCAAAGTGAACAATTTTATTCTTGAAAGATGTATCAACCAAAGAAGAAATCAAGAACACAGATTATAATTATGCTGCATCCATTCAATGTATTTTGTTGAAATTGTTCCAGTTGCTTTGGTAGCATCTGATTCATATTTTGGAGGAATTTTTTCTTCTTGAAGATGATCTTCAAGATTTTGATCCTTTATGCAAGAAGAATTTGTTGTTGCCATATAACAAAATTGTTTTCTTCAAACTTGTCCAAGATGGGAGCAAGACAAGATTTCTAGTTGAGAGAACTAATGTTGCTTAGGAAAAGTGCCATGATCGAAAATAGGCTCTTGATACCATGTCAAGAGGGTTCAAGCTATGCACAATGAAGCCAAGCGCTGCAGTGAGTTTGCTTCTGTAACAAGAAACATCCGAGAGAAGAGAGAAAAGAAAAAGTATTATGAAAAGTTGAAAACAAAATTGTGACTATCTCATTCATTCATCCTATTTACATCCTCATGTTGATGGTGTATTTATAGTAAATTTATGCACTAAGTAACTTCATAAATTTTTCTATTCTCTACCTATTGGTTTTTCATTGAGTAAATATTTTTCTTCTTTCACAAATTCAAAGATAAATGTAAATTGCATAAATTAAAGAGAATTATTAAAATGGATCCAATATCTCCAACTATTTGAAATTCTGGATTTTTTCATCAATATCTTTTACATTTACGTTACATTCTTAACTTTATTAGGAATTTCATTTAATTGATTTGGGGATTAAAGAGATTAGGATTATTAATTGATTTGGGAGTTTTGATTATTCTATTAGAAAGTTATTAGAATAAATAATAATTTTATTTAATTATTAAATTATTAAAAACTTTGTCAACTCATCAAATTTGTCAAGCAATTCAGTGTTTTCTGTTAATAAAAACAGAATCAATTAATTAATGATTGTTTTTGTCAAATTTAATAATTTTTTAGGGCTTAATTTATTATTTAATTCTTTTAAAATTATTTTTGTCAATAAAAAAATTTTTAGATACAATTTTAATAATTTACTCTTTTCAATATTTTTTGTGGTATTTTTGCATATATTGAGTTTTTTTCTTTGATAAATATTTGTATTTTATAAAAGACTATCATATATTCACATGATATAAGGTGTGTTTTGTTTGGCATTAGGAGTTTCAAACACAATGTTTAGTTTTTGTGAAAACTTTACTTTTTTTGTTTGGTTATTTATTTTCATTCTAAAGGCGAAGGTAATTCTATAGTCTAACTCACATTCACTAAAAATTAAAAATTCTAACTTTTGCATTTATATTTTTTTTGTTAGATTATTAATTAAAAAAATTTATTTTTTATTTACTAATTATGTCCTTTATTATTTATATGATGAATTTTATTTTTTTTTAATATTTTTTTCTAATATTCTCTCATTCATGTTATTATTTTTTATGAAATTCTTATTATTTCTTGTTTACATGAATTTTTTACTGTTATTTTTTTGTATGAAACTTTTTTGCTTTATATTATAATTTTATTAATCCAATTGAAAAGATTAAATTAAATAAAAAAAACTAATATAAAAAATATTGCAATCATAAATAATAAAAAATTATAGCTAAAAAATGGTACTAAATAAATATTAAAATTTATTTAAATATCTAAAATAAAATAATTATTTAAATTCATATTTTTTTAAATAATTTTTTTCTAAAAATAATTTAATTATAATCTAAATAATATTTAATTTATTATAATTTATTTTAATGTAAAAATTATCAAATATACACCATATTAACACCAACTTATTTTTAATTAAAACTAATTTTATAAAAAATTCTATTTTTAAATTTTAATTCAAACACATATAATAGTCAATTGCTATGAAGTATGGATACTTCGTTGATTTGTTATGTTTGCGTGTCTTACACATTTTGAACACGACACTCACTGATACTCGTCCGACACGCGTGTCTGCTGTGTCTAACCGTGTTTTAATAAAAAAATAAAAAAATTTTCTCTGAACACAACTAAATATCATCATATGTCAACATGTCCAATCTTATTCTTAATATATATTCTTAAAATAAATTTAGATATACTATATATTATTATTTATTAAAATAAAAAATATTTTAAATACTTGATATAATTAAAATAAGATATTAAAAATAATTAAAATATTTAATTTATATTTTAATATTAATAAAATATCAAAATATCATTACGATTTATCTAAAAAATTACTTTATATTTTATGTATATATATATCTCCGTGTAATATAAAATTTTAAAATTCGCATGTTAACATATTCTATGTCGTGTCGTATCTATATCCAATGTCTATATCCGTAGATTATATGTGTAATAATGTGTTGTATTGTATCTGTATCCGTGTCCGTATCGGTCCATGATAGATCAATTACCTCCAGCAGGCCACAGCTCTCCCATAGTCCCATTCATCGACGAAGACTTGCTCACGTCCACGGTCCACTTAATTATTTAACACCCTTTTTCTTCCTTTTTTTTTTCCTCTTTTTTTTCTTTGGCACATTACTTTTTATTTTAATTTTTCACTTTTGTCATATATATGGACGAAGTGAATGCCGTGTGAGGTCCACACGATTTCTTTTTCGGTGAGAGTGCAAAACATACTCTGCCAAGTGCCAACAATTGCTCTGTCCCCATACTATGCAGCCGCAACCCCCCACATCATTGGATCATCCTACCGTATTCCAAGGGCGAAACTTGAAAAAATATTTCGAAAGGACCAACTGGATGATCAAACTAATTAGATTATTAATTTATTAATTTAATTAATAAGTTACTGATTAAAATAATAAAATTAATCAAATTTTAACAAAATATAATTGATAAATTATAATTTATTTATTATTAAATAAATATATAAAATTTTAATACTTTTTATAATAAAAATTTTTTAAGTTTATTTTTATATTAAAGTAACAATTTTCATTTTAATAACTAAGTAATTATTTTATATTTATTATATTATTATATAATATATGTATTTATTAAAAATTAATATTAATAAATATCATATAATTATAAAAAGATAATTATATTATAATTAATAAAAATATTTAATAATTTTATTATTCATATTTAATAACATTTATATTAATAATTATAAATAATTAAAATATAATTAGTTTAAATATAAGCGAATAAAATTAAAATAATATCTAAAAAAATTATTATACATTTTTACTATATAATTAATATTTAACATATAAATAATAAAAAATAATATAACTTAGTGATAAGGAGAGTATACAGACAAAAAGAAGATTCAAGTTTAAATCACATCATCAATTTTAGAATTTCTTTCGAATGGTTCGGTTAGATCGATTTACTATTTTTTCAATTTAACCGGTCGATTCGATTCTTACAAGTATGGAACCAATAAAATATTATATATAAAAATTATATAATAGTATTTATAATAAAATTAAATTTTTAAATAAAATTATTTTTAAATTTGTTAGAAATAAAATAAAAAATAAATAATTTTACATTTAAAGATAATTTTCAAAAAGTATTATTTTAATTTTGAGTAATTTAAAATTTTTAATAATTGAATCAAAATAAAAAATTTTAGTACTTTTTTAATATAAATAACTAAATTATCTTTAAAAAATTATCATCTAATTATTTTTTAATTCCATTTACATTAGTTTTAAAATAATTAAATCATTGAGAGAGTATGTAAAAACTTTGTTGATCTTCAATCAATTAGTTATTATTATTTATTTGCAATAAAAAAATGTATTAAGTGAATAATAAAGGTTTTTAAAATTTGTTACAAAATATGATATAAAATCCGAGAGATTAGTAAATAATTAGCGAATAAATTAATTATCAATCAAAAAAAATTATAAAATGAAATTTTGAAGTTTAACATGATAGAGAAAATTAAAACGAGAATTTTGACACTAATTTTAAAAAATTTGGCCCAAAATTGGGTCGAACAGACCAAACCGATTGAACCAAACCTGAAATGGGCCCAAAGTCCAACCCATCAGCCCAACCACATATAAAAAGAGCCAATTCTCTTCTTCCCTTCAACATAAACACGCTGAAGCAATGCATGGTGAGGGAGGAGATTGACAAACCCTAACACCATAAATCAAACCTCCATAACTTCTCGCTCTGAGCTCCGATCGCTGCATTGTTTGCGGCCACGCGTCTGCCACATCGAGCTCTACGAATCTATCAAAACAATTTCATAGGTAAGCCTCATTCTCATCTTCAGTTTCTCACCCCTCAATTTAAAAAATTTATGAGTGCATGTGTTGAGATTTATTTAAAATTTGATGTTTAGGATCGAATTAACTTCGTGAACTTGATGGGTCTTGCATCAATTCTCCGTCGGTAAGGTAAGGAAACCTTAACCCTTGTCACCTTACTGAATTTGTGAACCCTAAGGTAATTCTATAGGTAATTATGTTGTTAGATTGGAAATTGGTTGAGAAGTGAAATTAATTTGAGGATATGGGAGCTTGAGATCGATTTCGGAAAGTGGGTTCCTCAGTGAGGGGCTGTGTTGATAAGCTTGTGGTGCAGGAACGCTTGAAGTGTTTCAGATTTATCGAGAAATCGACCAAGGTATGATTTAGGTTTCTCGTATTTAATGTATAATGTTCAGTGAAAACTTAGGCTAGACGACCATATGATAGGTTGGAATTGCATGAGTATGCTAATTGCTTAGTGCCCTTGAAGATAATTGTTGATATGGTTTAAGTGTTGCTGGGTGATTATTAATTATGATGGAAAATAGGATGTTAAGTGATGAGTTAATGACGGTTGACATGTTGGTTTGAATCAATATGCATAGGTGAGATATTATTAATGATCTTGTTGCTTAATTGAGAATTTTATGCATGAGATTATGTAATAGTGAGGTATGGTTGATTGTGGTAAGGTTGGAGGTTTTGGTGCTATGAATGATATGTTAGAATGCTGTTTGTATGATGGGAGTGTTGGCACTGAGTTGATTTTTATGAAAATAGAGGTTGGAGTCTTTTGTGTAAAGTTGGTTTTTGGCCAAACTTCGGCGAGCCACAACTTGGTTTCCGGATCCCCAAATGGTTTCAAATCTGTTTATATAAAATTGGGTCCACGAAGTTTACGCCGTTTGAAGAACGAAAGAAAAATGATTTATAACGAAAAAGTTATGCGCATCGGAAGTTCGGAGTGCAAACTAAAAATTCAGCAGCATTAAGCATTTTTGCTGTTCTGCATAAGCTTGCGTACACGACCACCTACATGCGACGCGACCAACTTTTTTAGGTTGGGCATCTCGCGTACGCGAGCAAGGAAAAAATACGCCCACGCGTACGCGTGGCCTCTGTTCCAGCAAAATGGATTTTGTGTTTTAAAGCTCAAATTTGAATTCTCTAAACTTCTATTTTCAATCCTTTAGCCCTAGATATTGTTAGTAAGCTTAGTAATAGAATGGAATTAGGAAATGGTGGTAACTTGGAGATGAAGAAATATTTTTAAAAGGTAATATGTGGTTAGAGAAGATGGTATTTGATTGATAAAGATGATGAAAGTAGTATATGAGGTAATTAAAAGAGTAAAGTAACGTTGAGAAAGATGTGATCAGCTATAGATTATTATTGATAATGAGAATGATATATATGAGAAAAGATTGAATATATTGAGCTTGGGGTGTTGTCTCTCCCATGTCAGTTTGGGGTGTTGTCTCCCCATGTCAGCATGAGATTCATCCCACGAATAATATTGAGTTTGGGGTGTTGTCTCCCCCATGTCAGCTTGGGATCCTGCCCATGGTTATCATTGAGCTTGGGGTGTTGTCTTCCCCATGTCAGCTTGGAATTCTTTCCATAGTTAATTTCTACAGTTAGTTACCAGGACATGTCGGGCTGGCTGCATAACCGACAGTTGATATCAACAGCCATAGGACATGCATACATCATGTGCATATTGTATGATTTGCTTTCTTGTGAACTATATGGGATTGTCTACGTGATTATAATCTGCTATTTGTTATAATTGCTATCTGTATTACTTGTGAGCTACTTGTGTTTGTCTTGTTTTGCTTGTTTGTCTGTGCAACTCATAGGAGTCGGAGGAACGGAGGAAAGGTGGAAAAGATTAGTGTGCAGGTTAAGTTTGGTTAGGTTGAGAACCTTTAGACGACCACCTATTTATGGCTTCTGTTTTTGGTTCCTTAAGTTTCATATCTAAGTGTCGGCATTCTAGGATTGCCTCTGGCATTTGCCAGACCTTATATCTTATGTGCGTGGCACCTTTACCATGTTGAGAACCTCCAGTTCTCATTCCATACTGTGTTGTTGTTTTCAGATGCAGGTCGAGAGGCACCTCGCTAGGTGTCTAGAGCTTCTGCAGCGAAGTGTTTTCATTTTGGGGGTTACTTTTGATAATTTGATTTATATATGTGTATAGATTCTCCTCGTATGTTTATGTTCACTTTACTTGTACCTCTTAGAGGTTTATGGAGAACTAGGATTTTATGTATGTATTTTGGGCTTCGGGCTATGTATATATGTATGTAAATATTCTCCAGGTAGCATTAGCTTTGCAGACTGAGTTAAGAGCTTGTTATTTTGTATTCTTGTTCCTCTATTCCTACTTTCTGCTTAGTTAAGCTTATGAATTGTAGTTTTCTTCACACGCAAGTAATCTCGTTTTCTGAGCAATGCGTTTTTTATTTTTTGATTTTGCTTTACCCATTTTTCAAGGCTCCTCGTATACTGTATCATCTTCAATATTATTGTGTATATATTTTATTTTTAGAGGTCGTAATTCCTTGCCACCTCAACTTTATGACTTAAGCATAAAACTCTGTGTGGTAGGGTATTACATATGATAAGAAATAAATAATTTTATAAATAAAGATAATTTCAAAATTATACCATTCGAATCTTAAGTGACTTAAAATTTTTAATAATTGAATCAAAATAAAAAATTTTAATAATATTTTAGTATAAATAACTAAATTATAATTAAAAAATCATCTTTTAACTTATTTTTTAATCTTATCTATGTTAGCTTTAAAATAATTATTTCATCGAGTTTGTCAAGGTTTTAGTTTATTGGTCTTCAATTAATTAGTTATTGTTATTTATTTATATAAAAAATTAGATTGAGTGAATGATAAAGATGAGACTTGAACACAAAATATTTTATTTTAAACGAAAAACTCTAGCTAATTGAGCTAATCACTTTAAAACTACTAATAGTTTCATAAAAAATTTGAGATAATCATGACCCCAATTGTCTATACAAAAATCTGCCACTGTATATTCCTATATTCCATTCATTTTTTACCCATTTACTTATTTTGTTTTGATTCAAAACTAAATATTCAATTTGCTAATTATTTGTAGAGTGTTCATGGCGGCCAGGTGGGCCTAGGTTTAAGTAGATTCGAATCCCATCTCAAAAAATTAATAAAATTGATTTTAACTCGACTCAAAAGCAATTCAAAATAAATTTGGTTAAATCGAATCGACTCAATATAAAATTAATATATATAAATTTATAAATTTTATATATTAAAATAATAAAATTTTATTTTTAAAAATTAAATTTAACAAATGTTATATCATATTTATATCAAAATAAATTATTTTAAAACAAAAATAATACAATATGCTATAATATAAAAATATAATGGCATTATTAATTTCACTATATATATATATATATATATATATATATATATATATATATATATATATATATATATATATATATATTATAAAAGATTATTTTGGATTGGACCAAATGACCCGAAGCATAACCTGATCTCGACCCGAAAATAACATCGGATAAAAATGACAAACTTAAACATGATAAAATATGCCTCGGATCTAAGTTGAATTTTAGATTGGACCAGATCTTAAACATTCCTAATTATTTTTACTAATGTTGTCACTCTTAACTCCAAAAAAAAACAAAAAAAAGAAGAGAACGATTCTTGATAACATTATATAAGATACATTATTTGAGAAGAGTAAAATAGATAAGTGGTTTTTTCTGAAAAAATGAAAATATATCTTAGAGTAAATAGTCATTTTTGACCATGAAAGATTTGGATACTGATAAAATTGACCATAAAAAATTAAAACTAAAATTATACCTATATAAGATAAGTTTCGTTCGAATAAAATGATTAATTATTAAATTTTTGTTCATAATTTCATAAATACCCCTGATCTTTCATCTTCCTTTATCTTTAAATCCAATCTCTAACCCTAATAATTTAACCCCACTCCCTCCTCTTCTTTCTCTACCCTTTAACCTTCTCTGCCATCACAATCCCCTTCCACCACCACCATCCTCCTTACCCTCCCTTCTCCGTCACACAACCAGCTCAAACACCCTTTTTAATATTCTTGTAACTCCTCATCATGATTCTCTTTCAATCAAACCATCACCACAATCCCCTCTATTATTTTTTTTAAACTTATTTTCACATCAATACATTTTGTACAAATTTCTATATACATATACATAAATATATGCAGATGAGCATAAGGATGCAATGGAGAAGTGGAATTGCCGCAATACTCATCATCATCATAATAATAACAATAACCTCCTTTAATATTCACTACTAAAAAAAAAAATAGTATTTGTAACAAAAAAATTATTACAAAAAATTTGAATTTAAAAACAAAAAATATTTATAATAAAAATATACTGTTATAGTATGTTCTGTTATATAAAAATTTTCAACAAAAAATATAACTGTTACCATACAAACTAATATTTTAATATAATTTTTTTAATATAAAAATCAAAATTTGTTACAAAAATAGTAACAATTTTTTCCTTTAAAATATTTTTTGCAACAATATTGTAACAATATAATTTTTTCTCTCGCAAAATTTTGTTTCAAAATATAACTTAATTTTGTAATATTTTTCATTCCTTTAGTTATAAAAGCACAATATTTATTTTATAATAATTTTTTAATACAAATTACACACATAATTTGTCAAATTATTTTATTTTTAATTAATTGATATATAATTAAGATAGTGAACTCGTAATTTTTACATCGATTCGCTAAGCTAGTTTATAATAATAATTCGTTGAATTGTAAGACGGAATGTAAACATAAAATATAAAGATTAAGAAAATTTTGGTATCAATAATTAATTTCACAAAGGGTTAAGTACGATTTTTGTCCCTAAGGTAACGGTTAAAAATTTTTTCATCCCCAACCCTTTTTTGCTTACAAATCGACCCTAAAGTTCAACTTAGTTTTAAAATCGTCATTCGGACCAAAATACCCTTCTCCTTCTTCCCCAAAATTCTCATTTTCTATTCTTCTTTTTCTTCTTCTCCATCCCAGCATCATCTCTTCTTCTTTTTTCTTCTTCTTCATCAAAGTATCAGTAACAACAATAATGAAACAATGTAAAAATATTAAAAAAAAAGCAACCAGAAGCAAAACCAGAACCAGAAGCAAAAACAACCAGAAGTAAAAGCAGAAGCAGAAGCAGAAACAATATAATTAACAAAATCAACAAATGCACAAATCAAAAAATTCAACAATATAATAATTAACAGAAACGGTGAGGAGGAAAAATGGCGAGGAACAGAAACGCACAAGGAGCAAAAATGGCGAAGAGCAGAAACAGTCGGCGAGGAGCAGCGATGATTGAGCGTGGAGGAGGAGCAAAAACGGCGAGCGGCGTGCGACATCCACCCTTGCGGATCTGTGATAAACCCCATTTGGAGGGTTTATCTTATGTTGAATTTAGAGAATTTTATCGCCTTCTCTCACATTTATCCAATGAAATAGCATGGTTTTTGTTATTCTCCTTTGATTGTGCTTAAGAGTGAAAACATGCTTTTTAGGTCTTAAACTAGCTAAATCTAATTCACCTTGATTCCATTAGATGCCTTGATATATTTGTTAAGTGATTTCAGATTTAGGAGGCAAAGATTGGATCAAGGGAATGAAGGAAAATCATGTAAAAATGGAGAACTCATGAAGAAATGAAGGAATCGCAAAAGCTGTCAAGCCAAACTCTTCGCACTTAATCGACCATAACTTGAGCTACAGAGGTCCAAATGATGCGGTTCTAGTTGCGTTGGAAAGATAACATCTGGGGCTTCGAAATGATATAAGATTTGTCATAGTTGCACCGTGCATAAGGGTGTGCACGCGCACGGTACGCGTACGCGCCGATGGTTGCACATGATTCACTTAATGCAACTCGTGGCCAGCGATTTTAGAAGCCTTGTGGACCCAATCTAACTCATTTCTGATGCTATTTGACCCAAAGATTGAAGAGGGATGAGGCATCTGGTTAGTTAGTGAGTTTTATTTTAGTTTTATTATGCTTTAGTTAGTTTCTAGAGAGAGAAGCTCTCTCTTCTCTCTAGAATTAGGAGTAGGTTAGATCTAGATTAGAATTTCTTAGATCTAGATTTAATTCATACTTTGATTTACTTTTTCTTTTGTAATTCTTCTTTTTTTACCTTTCCTCTTTCTAGTTTTGCATTTAATTCTTGTAATTCTTTACTTTTATGTTGATGCACTTTTGTTATTCCATTTTCCTTTAATGCAATTTATGATTCATGTTCCTTTATTGTTGAATTGCTTTGTTATTGTTGTTTAAATTCCTTGCAATTGAGTAGTATAGATTTAATTTCCTTGCAATTTTACTATGTTTTCCTTTTATACCTTCCAAGTGTTTGATGAAATGCTTGGAAGGATGTTAGAGTAGATTTTAGTGCTCTTGGCTTGGGAAGGTAACTTAGGAACTCTTGAGTTACTAATGTCTAAATGATTGACGATTGGGAGCCATTAACGCTAGATCTCACTAATTGATTTGGTGTAGAACTAGGACTTATGGACTTGGATTGACATAGCTCATTTGACTTTCTTTTATTAGTTAGAGGCTGACTTAGTGGGATTGATCCTTGCCAATTCTCATGTTGTGGTTAGTGATTAGGATAGAGATCCTTGACCACCAACCCTTGCCAAGACCTTTTTAATTGTTAGTTTATTTCCTTTACCATTTACATTTCATGTCTCTTATCCCAAAAACCCCAAAATACCTCATAACCAATAACAAGACACTTTGTTGCAATTCCTAGGGAGAACGACCCGAGATTTAAATACTTCAGCTTATAGATTTTAGGGGTTTGTACTTGTGACAAACCAATTTTTGTATGAAAGGATTATTGATTGGTTTAGAAACTATACTTGCAACGAGATTTCATTTGTGAAAATCTAAACCATCAAAAATCCAAATTCATCAAAATGGCGCTGTTGTCGGGGAATTGCAATGGTGTTGTGTTATTGGTTATTGTATATATGTGAATAGTGTGAATATGTTTGCTTTTGTTAGCTCTTGCTAGTTTTAGGATTTGGTTTTCTTTGTCTCTTATTTGATTTTATTTTCAACTTCTCTTGCTATCATGAATTCTCACCTTGGCTATGAGTTTGGTTCTAACTATGTTGTAGGAAATGAGGACTATAATGAGAATGTGTATCAAGGATGGGATAACCAAAGGTGGGAGGAACCTTTTGTATATGATCAATCTTCATGGCAACAACCTCCACCAATGCACTATGAAGAAGAGCCATTCTATGATGCATACCAATCCAATGGCTATGGTGAATCTCCTTGTGACTTTCAAGAACCACCACCATATGCCTATGAGTCATATCCTCAACATGAACCTCAACCATACTCACAAGCCCTCTATCACCAAACACCTCTATATGACCCTAATCCACATCCACCATACCAACCACCTCTTGAACCATATGAGCCATACATGGAACCACAATTCCAAGATCACTACTCCCAAGAACCACCTCAATATATACCACCATACCCTTACCAAGAACCACCTTCCTATTATGAACCCTTTCTCCAAGACAATGAACCTTCTTATCCACTCTAATCCCCAATGGATGAAGTCCTTAGCCTTATACTTCAAGGGCAAGGCAAAATGCAAAGGGAGACACTAGAATTTGTGGCTACCTTGACCAAGGTAGTAAGCATTTTAGCCTCCCAATACTTGAGCACTCAAAGCACTCCCATGGTCACATGTGGAGAATTAATTGAAAAGAATAAGGAGAGATTGGAAACTCCGGTGGAAAATGAGAGATGTTATTTTGTAATAGAGCAATTGGAGAAGCCTATGATTATTGAAGAAGAGGAAGAAGTGGTTGAAGACTTAGGAGATGCGGAACCTCCTTGGGAGCCTAGAGTTGAAGAGAACCTCTCCAAGAAGAGTGAATTTGATGTTGAGGAGGAATGTGCACAACCTCCAAGGCATATTCTATATGAAGACTTGGAGGGAATGAAGCAAGAATTGAGTTCCCTTGGTGATGAAGACCATGCATCCAACCTTCTTGGTGGTGAATCCTTTGAATTTGAAGAACCTTCTCCCAATAAGATTGAACGCAATGTGGAGGTAGATTTCTCTCTTCCTCCCATTTATGATTTGAGTGATGGAGAAGAGTTGGATGAAAATGATGAACAAAGGATTGAGAAGGAAGAAGTTTGTAAAGAGGTGAAGACAATCAAGGAAAAACACAAGGGAGTAGAGCTTGCAAGGACATTGGAAATACCTCTCCCCAAGCCACCACCATCCATTCTCTCATTCAAGTGGGTAAACTCCTTATACTTCACAACTAGAAAATGGATTAATACAGACAAATTTACAGACGGATTTAGTCTTTATTACAGATGGATTTTTGGTTACCGACGAAATTACCGACGGATTTTGTCCCTCTGTAAAAGCCCGTCGGAAATTATTTACCGACGGATTTTTTTCCGTCGAAAAATTACAGACGGATTTTTACAAGTTACTGACGGATTTTCCCTCTGTAAATTTTCTATCCATTTCCCAAAGGCGACGAACTTTTCGACGGATTTTCCGTCTGTAATTACAGACGGATTTTCTGACGGATTTTTTGTCTATAATTACAGACGAATTTTTCCGACAGATTTTCCGTCTGTAATTTGAACTTTGGAAAATCATCCAACGTTATGATTACAGACAGAAAATCCGTCTATAAATCCGTCTGCAAGGTAAAATAGATTTTTTTTTTTATTTTTCTAATTGCAAAATAAACTTATTTTCATACAAAATAAATATAAATTTAATACAAATTTTTATCTAATTTATGTTCGAATATTTATAATATTTCAAAAAATAAACAAATTCATCGTATTATGAAGTACTATAAACAAGCAAGTCAATATAATTCAAAACATAAACAAAATGTATTGATCATCAACTATAATTCCTAGTATATTGTTCAACCATACTAAAACTATCAGCTATAATCTTCAGTGTCATCTTCATCCTCATCATCATCATAGTCCTCATCTGAAGACATTGAGGGTGGCAGCGGTGCCGGTGATCCTTGACTTCTTCCAGTTGTTTTAGGGCTAGAACTTTTGGTTCCGGATGATGATTTAAATGCAGAGTTTAAAGCAGCCAAAGCTTCTGCTCTTTGTCTTGGTCCTCCTTGATTTAGCCCATTCAACCTATCCTGTGACTGTGAGAGTAAAAAGTATTAGAAAGAAAGGCAAGTTCCAACAGAGTATGAAATCATCATGATCTGTGACTTGATTTGGAGATGTTCAATTTAATTTAAAAACTATGATATCTTTCCTTCATTTTTCTTTTTGGAAAATTTAATTTAAATACTATGATATTCTTTCCTTCAATTTTCTTTTCGGCAAAGATGGAAAAACCTGAACTTGTACCTACCTAAATATAACTATTAAATTTACCACTAATAACAGAAGAAAAGATACCATATACAATATGCTTAAATGCTTCATCATTATCCTACACCCTCTTGTTAGGAGAACCTACTTTTGGTTGAATTTCATTGACTATAAAACAACAAAGAAAAACATAGTTTATACAATCTTAAACATGTTGCCATACCATACTGGATGTCATATCAGAAGATGAATTAAAGGCATTAGACAAGGCAGAGAAAACCAGAAAGCTGGTGTAACTTTGTTTTCCTCCAAGAGAAAACCAGAAAGCTGAGATTTCTGTTCCTTCTTTAGCATGCTTTAAAGCAACTCCAGGCTAGATATGGATGCGTCAGTGTAACATATTAAGAAATAAGGTATGTTGTAACAATGACTATTACTAAATAATCTTCATATTAAAAATCATATAGCCAACTGGTGAATGACTTCATCTTGAAGTAACCATTTAGGCAAACAGAAGTATAATGGATAATGAAAATTTTCAGCTGCAAGACAACCTGCTTTTTGCTCTTCAACTTGTGTGACCCGGCCAACCCAGATGGATACCTCAGTACCACAGTCCAAATACTTAGTTCTAATCAAGATTCCCTTATGTCTCCAAAAGTTCATTTAAAAGTAGCACAAAATAAATGCACATGCCCAGCACAAGCATCTGCTGGTAAAATCTGAAAGTAAACAATATTTTTATAATCAACAAAAGAATCATTTTTTTGTCTTGAGTTACTAGCAGAGAAGTAGATTTACTCATTAGGCAAAATGTTTAAAAGGTAGTAGCCAATGAATCTCTTTGTTATGGATTTATCTCAGCTAAAAATCATTGACAATATCACTATTATATCTTTTTGAAGCATGCATCAAGAAGAAACAGGGTCAAGGGAGATGACAATAAAATCAACTTACCTAAAGAGTTGGGCAGGAGTTGTCTCAGGAATGATATCCTCATCACTAACTACTTTCTTTCCAATTGGAGCAAAACCACCAAAGAGAACCCAAAATTCATCGGAGTCTGACTCAGTGTCCAACTTTCCATCATCTGCAACATGAAACACATTTTTATTGTCATAAAGAAATAAAAATACAAAATTATAATAGGTTTTTGGAAAGTAACATGGAAACATGTACTATGTGCCTTTACCAACAATGGCAACATTACACTTCCCTTCATGGTACTTTTTCTTCAGATACTGGATAACTTCCAAAGCCTTGGCTCTTTCCTGAATATTTGAATTAGCTCTATTGAATTGATAAATCTTATTCTGTGAGTCTAGGATAAATACATCATAACCATAAATCTTAATTGAATTAGCTCCATTGAATTGATAAATCTTAAAAAAGTTGAAAAAAGAAAACAAACTTATCATCGTAGAAGAAAATATACTCCATCAAGCAAACAATACAAAAAATTAATATGAATAAAAAATAAAAAAACAGTAATTATAACAATTAACAAAAGAATAAACAGAGAAATTAGGTTTGAAAAACTAAAAGCGGTGGTGGTGAAGAGTGGCACCTGAAGCAAATTTTGAAGATATGAATCACCACATTTACCAAACTTCAAGGCTGGTCAATCGTCAACTCTGTCTCGTGCGCACGAATATGATAGTTTGGCCCACATTTTCTCCTAATTTGAATATGTAATCTTTTATCACCTCAATCTTCGACAACTCATCAGGGCAGTGCACTTTATACTGCTTCACAGCATCTAAAAAAAGCTCTTCTTTCTTAACAAAGTTTATTATGGTCCTTTTTAACTGTCCTCTCAACAAAGTTCTTGACAATGTCATTGAATGTGGCAGAAAGTAGAAGAACCTGGAGATTAAAAGAAACAAAAATATACATATCAACAGCTCACACAAGTATACCCAAATATTTGAACGAAATGCATAGAAATTACATCCAGGCCAATAAATTAATTCAAGTAATGATGCAATGATTCAGATCATTAACGTGAAGATGCAATGGCACAGTACATTTAAGTAGATGTAATTGTTCAGCTGCACAAATAAGAAGTTTCTCAAATATCAAGGAACAATTATATTTTCCTTCAACAGAATTAATTTTCCTTTAATAACTAAAAGCAATCGCATTACATTTCATTAGAATGTAAAACTTACCTCAGCATGCATTTGATCAGCCTCATCAAAGACAAGAATCGTCAATCTGGTCAGGTTCAATTTCTTGAAAGAAATCCACTTCTTGATGGTGCCAGGAGTCCCAATAACAACCTGAGCGTTAATTGACTTCTGTTTTTGAATTAGAATTGAATCCCTGCTATCTGTCGGAACGGCACACTCCGAGCTAATCCCTGTGTGCTTCCCCATCTTCCGGAGAACTTCAGTGTTCTAAGACACACAGAAAAAACCAATCACTTCACACTTCAAGTAGATAAACTTTTTTGTTAAGTCTATTACTAACATGTCTGGATAAACTTCTCTGAAAAAATACATCCTCAGGGTTGAGACAAATTAATTTTCTACCCTTTTTTAGAAAGCGATATTTTTCTTATCACATTAACAATCAATCTCATGGAGTGATTCACATTAACAATCACAGTTGAGGGTAATACTGATCAACTGCATCTCCACCAATAGGCCCGAAACTTCCTCTTGCAACAATTTCAGCACTTTTATCTATAGCATCATTGATAAGGCCTTTAAATTTTTCAGAATGCTCATGCATTCATAGAGCTCCCATGTCATACCTTCTAGCCAGTGGTGGACCCTGCAAGTAATCATTAACTGTGTGAGGCTTAAAAATTGGGATAAAATACAAAATAGCTCAGGAGATCTTGTTCCCCTCTAAATCAATACCAGTCCGAAATCATCAATTTTCATGAGAATTCTCAAGACATACTTTGCAAGAACTACTGTTCAAACTCTTCCAAAAATTAGCCAAAACATAAGCAGATTCATTTACCCTTCCAGAAACATCAACCTTCCCTCTTGCATAGCATCCTATGCTGTTTGGTGCAGCTTGAACTACTTCCAAAATCACCTACTTTGCGGCCGCTTGAAAACTCAAATTCGTCCTAGTTTTGTTTCCACAAATAGCCTTGTCCCCTGGCCCTGCATACTCATCAAAGAAGCTATAATTTTCAGACCTCATGAAGCATCCATCAAGAAATATTTGGGACGTTGTGGCTAAAAGCAAACATGTTAAGGAACTATTTTGTTGCTCAACAATGAAATACTATCATTAACTATAACTTTGCAAAAGCAATATCAGGACAGCAAAGAGAGATCAAATTAAACATGACCTGAAGTATTGCAATAGCAGTTATCATGCAAATTGAAATGAGTTTAAAATGAAGATGTAAATTAAAGGATACAATGAGAAATATCCATCAGGCTTCAAAAAAGTAACTCTCTGACCACTATTGAGTATGACTTTGACATTCGACACTTTTCCGGGAATTATATAGTTTTTTGTTCCTAAATCTGCAAACAAATTTATGCACACCATTAACAAGAAATGGATGCAAGGAATGGATGCACACAAAGGAATGGATGCACACCACAATGAACTCTAGCAAAATCTTGCTGAATTCCACTCAATTAACATTATCAGATACACCTAAGTAAATGAAATGACACCAGAGATGCTAACAGGCTCTGACAGCCATCTTCCTAAATATTTCAAATTACAATTGATACTATAAACCAACCGAAGCTTCAAATTAGATGAATTCTGAATGACTAAATCAAACTTGATTTTGGTGTGAACTCTAAAACAATATGAACAACTTGAACTGACATATGACTCCAAGCACCATTACCAGTCCTATCAACAATTCAAAGTAAATCTCACATATTAAAGTGCTTTAGTGCATCTATATATTAAAGTTGAAAGCTTTAGTTCATATAAAGTTTATTGAACAAAATATAAAAAATTTGCCAATTCGAATGCAATGGTTATTCGCATCAGTCACCATCCAACAATTAGATTTTGAATTAACTAAAAAGTAAGAAAATAAAAATCAGAGTGACAAAAAAGAAAAACAAAGGATACTGCTAGGGATCTTCACTCGACCATAAATAGTGTAACCTTCAGTGGACCTGAAAAAACAAATTAGGATTAAAATTGATCCACATAACATAATTCTAAACCGGAGAGAACAAACTGAAAATTAGGGTTAAGGGACGAGAATTAGGGTTAAGAAAAACAAGGAAGGGACAGGGTTAGGGCTAGGGATAATGAAATCGGAACAGAATCACAATGGAAGGGTTAGGGCTAGGGACGAGAAAGAGGTGGAGGCCTACCTGAACTAACAGCGACGAGAAGAGACGATGACAAACCTCCGGTGAGGAGAGAAGAAGCAGCGCGAGAGTGGCGACGGAGGGAGCTCGTAAGACAAGAGCACGGTTGAGAGAGCTTGTGTGATGACGAAAGGAGCAAACGCATTGAGAGCGGCGGTGGAAGGAGCTCGTGCGACGCGAGCGGCGACGGTGGCGGCGACAGTGGAGGACGTCACATCTTCAATGGAGGGAGAGAAGGCATGGGAGTAATTCAAGGAGAACGTGAAAAAAAAAGTGAACTGAAGTATTGGAACCAAAGTGACCCATCTCCTTATTCTAATATATTTTTGACAGAAAATTTTAAATTACAGACGGATTTTCCGTCTGTAATAATTTAATAAAATGTAGCATTTTGTTTATTTAATTACAAACGAATTTTTCGTATGTAACCATTTCCCACGAAAAAAAATAATTTTACCGACAGAATTATCGACGGATTCTATTTTCCGTCTGTAATTTATGCTAATTCATTTTTTTATTTTCCGATAAAAAAATCCCTCTAAAATTCTGTCTGTATTTCCGTAGGATAAATCCATCGGAAATATCTGTCTGTAATAACTATTTTTCTAGTAGTTCTTGAGCTTTATTATTCCCCTTGAATATGGTTTGCTTGAAATGGATGGTCAACTTAGATATATTCGTGGCTTTAAGAGCAAAAGGGAGATGGTTAGTGGTTGGCAATGTAAATCAAAGTTCATGATGGTTGCATGCCCAAAGCTCAATAGCAAGAGTTGGTATAGAACTAGATTGCTTGGGTCTAGGATGATGTTTTGTCACTTTATTGAGAATTCACCTTGTTTACCACCCAAATGGAATAATGATAATAAACTCAAAGATAGGTGTAGAAACAAGATATGGGATCCCGGCATACATGAGGATCAACTTTGGGAGCCCATAGTCTGTGAAGAACTCCATCAAAGATTGGGAGAATTGAACTTGAAGAATGGAGCTCATTAGAAATGCAAGCGTTGGTGGATGTTCAAGGATGGCTTTAAGCACAAGCCACCTTGAGAGGAGCTCCCCATAAGTCCAATTTAAGGACAATAAACAAAAGTGCTAGGTGGGAGACACCCCACCATGGTAAACTCTTTTCATTTTCTCTTTTGTAAATATTGGTAGAATAGGTTTGATTTCATGTTTTGTTTTGTTAGTTGAGTATATTTGGTAGTATAATATGTTAAATAAGGTTTTAGGGTGTTTTGGTAGCTGTTTGGAGGTTTGGAAGGCTTAGTTTGGTGCAAGAACTTGAAAAATTTTGAAAAACAGAGCACCAACCCGCGCGTGTGCGCACTTGGCGCGTACGCGTGGTTGCAAAAATTCCACCCCCAACCAAAAACTCAAGAGTTAGGCCTACACTGTGTGAATATTGGACCTAAGGCACAAACCAACCCGCGCGTACGCGCACCTGGCGCGTACGCGTCCTTGATTCTATTTGCACAATGCGCGCACACGCACGATGTGCGCGCGTGATGGGAGGAATACATCGGTAAGGAATTTCACAAGATTTTCGCGTTGGAAGTATAGCCCTCAACCGACAAATAATCCGCGAATCAAATTTCGAAGGAATTGGTTGTCACAAGTTCAACCCCAATAAAAATAACCGAAGTATTCAAACCTTGGGTCGTCTCACAAGGAATGGGCAAACATGTGCATCAACATTGGTTAGAATTCCGGGGTTGCAAGTCATGAGCAAGAAATTAAACTAAGAATCCTAACAAGCAAGTAATCTTGAAGTGCAAGAAACTAATTCAAGTGACTAAAGCAAGATGTGAGCAATTCCAAACTAATAAGATAACATCCAATATAATTTTACTCTAAAACTAAACAAATAACTATAACTAAAACAAAGCAATTAGGATTTTTGGGGTTTTCAAATATGAATAATAAAAGCAACTCTTGGCTAGACATGGAAATTGGGGTCACTATCCTTGTCTAATAACTATATCTTGACAATTATGAGGAACCAAACTCATTAAGTTTACTTCTATACTTGAAGTATATTAAATGGTTTAGTCAACATTAACCCATAAGGTCCAACCTAGCTACTAATTGACTTAGTAGTAGGCTAGTGTCAATGGTTATCAAATTGACCACTAAGGGTTCCTAAATAATCAAATCCATTAGACCCAATGACTTAAGTTTACCCAATTCCCTTAGCCTAGGCCAAGAGTAAAGAGAACTACTCCATAATCAAAGGAAACATTTCATCAAACACATGGTAAGCATTACTAAAAGACATATTCAAATTGCAACTAAATTGAAATTAACAAGTACCCACTAACAATTATAAATGTAAATTCACTCAAACAGCACAATTAATCATGAAAATCATCAATGTAACATTAACAATTCAAGATCCATAAGATTCACAAAATGGGTAGGAAATGACAAGTAGCAAGGAAACATAAATCTAACACAAGATTAAACAAAATTACACTAAGGAATTCAAATTAAGCAATCAAAACTAGTAATCAACAAGATCCAATTCAGAATTCAACAAGGGAAGATCAAATCAAACTAGATCTAGAGAGGAACAAGGGTTTTTCTCTCTAGAAGAACAAGAACAAAAAACTAGCTAGAAATTTTGTCTAAGTATGAATGAATGATCCCCCCCTTTCCTCTAGCATCCTTGGGTCTTTTTCATACAGAACCAGCTTGAATTCGGGCCTCTTGAGCCTCAGAAATCGCCAGGCACGATTTTCTTTAATGAGGTCACGTGCAGCTTGTCACGCGTACGCGCCATGCGTACGTGCGCGCCGGTGTGGATTTCTCTAATCTGCGCGGATGCGTCGATTTTCGCGCGCTGCTTCCAGCTGTCCACATCCACGTGTGCGCGCGAGGTGCGCATGCGTGCCCATGCTGAAATTCACAAAATCCAAATCTTCATGTTCCTTCCTCTTGTGCATGCTTTCTTTCTCTCTTCTAGGCCATTCTTGCCCCATAAATTCCGAAATCACTCATCAAACATGTCACGACATTGAATGGTAATAAAAGATGATCAAAATATAGCAATTCTAAGGCAAAAAAAGCATGTTTTCCATCATGAAGCAATATTTGGAAGAGAACACAAAACCATGTAATTCTTGTGAATACGTGTGAAAAATATTGACAAAATCCCCCAAATTCTACACAATATAAACCACAAAATTGGGGTTTATCAAATCTCTCCACACTTAAACCAAGCATGTCCTCATGCTTAAAAATAAAAAGACCAAAGATCATGGTAAGAAAGGGTTTATGAAGTGCAAATTACCTAAATGAATACATGCAACTAATGTAAAAGCATCTATCTACTTGGTCAAGGGTAAATCTATCCTCCAAGAACACATATGAGCATACGAGGCAAAAATGATATGTAATTCATAAATCCTACCAATTTGAACATTACTGTGAAGTGCATATAACTTGCTAGATGAACGCTTGTGAAAGCCGGGAACAAGGAGTTGAGCATTGAACCCTCACCGGAAGTGTATCCGCTCTATTCGCTCGAGTGTATAGGGTTCGTCACTCAATCCTCTCCTAATCATGCTTTCCAAGATTTGTATTTCATCTAACAATTAACAATTACTTAATGCATGTATACAAGTATCATGATGTCTTATTCATGGGTTGTAACGGGGCTAGGGTGAAGGTAAGGATGCATATGGTCAAGTGAGCTTGAAATTTGAATCCTTGATTAACCTAAGATCCCACCAGACATATAGAACAACCTATACAACTATCATACAATACCTAGCTACCCATGGGTTTCACTTTTCCGCATACTCATGCATTCTTTTCAATTCACATCCCCTATCCATTGCTATTATTACTTTGTCTTGGGGCATTTTTGTCCCCTTTCATTGCTTTCTCTCTCTTTTTTTTAATCATATTTTTGTTTCTTCTATTTTTTTTCTATTTCTTTTTCTTACATTCTCATATATACACATAAAAATTTTCTTTTTGGTCCCCTTTTTCTTGGAGTTTCATGTACAAAGGTTTCAATTCATATGGTTCAATCATTCAATACATGAGTATGTTCCCAATTCCCAAAATTTTCAATTACAACTACGAGTATGCACCTTTACATCTACCCAAGTTCCCAAGTACACCCTCCCATTTGAATGATACACACCCTCACTTACCTAAGCTAATCAAGGATCCAAATCTAGGGACATTCATTGTTTTTCACTTAGGGTTGTTGATGTGCTCTATTTAAGAACAAAAAGGGTTCATCATGGGCTCAAAATTGGTTAGCAATGGTAGATAAAAGGGTTAAGGCCGTTTGGGAATAGTGACTATTGAAATGATGACCTCAATCATGTAAATGCATTCATACACAAAGTAATAGACATATAGAATCAGACAAAGCAAGGATTACAATCATAGAGAGAGAATAATGCACACAAGAATGGGAAATAGTGGTTAGAAGATATAACCATACAATAGGCTCGAAACTCACATACTTGTGTTCTTAGCTCAATTACTATGTTCCAAAATACATTCTTAAAGCAAGTTTACCGCAAAATTTTTTTTTTCAAAATTGGTAGGGTACCCCGAAAGTACAGTTTCTTAGGGAAGAAGTCATTATTTTGATCAAGTAACTCTATAGAGACTAACTATCATGCAAAGGGTATTTACAAGCAAGACTAACTACACATGCAATGTACTAACTACTAAACAAAAGATAAATCCATGGGTGTTGAAGGGAAGAGATTGTTACCCATGGAGATTGGTCGAATGACCTCCCCACACTTAGAATTTAGCACGGTCCTCCATGCTACCAACAATGCGCAAAGGGCGGTCGGGACCGGAACCGTCACTATCCCCTTCATCAGAGCTCCCATCACTTGGGTTTGAGGTAGACGTAAATATTTCGGGTTCCTCCATGCTAGGGGTAACACAACGCAAGAGCTTCTTGATGTAAGTGTATCGGCGTTGGTTGCGCCGCTCATATCTATCAATCTTCCGGTGTAGATCTTCTATCCTTTGATGGTGGATCTTTGCCGTGGTGGTGACGATGAGGTGGAAAGAATAGTAGGTGGAGGGGCTATGTCAAGGCTAGGGTTGTTCATAAGAAGCTGTAAGTATTTTCTGCTTGGGACCACATCGCCCTTAGCTGGAATTATAGTCTTCGTGTCCATGGCTTCCCAAGGAATACCCGCAGCAGCGACTAAATCAGATACCAATGCTGGAAATGGCAAATTACCCCGGGCGTGGGCTTGACCCATTGCTTGCTTGATAAGAAGCGGAATGTTCACCGGTCTCTCCGTGAGAACACACCAAACAAGCAAGGCGAGATCTGCCGTGAAGGACGACTTGTGGGTGCTAGGTAGCACATAGTGGGATAGGATTTGGGCCCAAACTCTAGCTTCTACAGTGAGGGAACATGCGTCAATGCACTTGGGCCGCATCCGGAGTCGACCTTGGGTCCAAAAAGTCTTTGGTTCAGCAATGACTCGAAGGATCGAGTCCCAATCAAACCCAAATTTTTCTTGCTGATGTAAGACCTCTTGGTAACCATCCATGTCACTTGGCACTGGTAGGACATTAAGCACTTGCTGAATACTCATTGAATGACGCGTTCATTGCCTGATCCGAGCTTAGCCGCTTTTGATCCTGAAATTGAAAGAACTCTTTCACGTATTAGACGAGCTCGACGTCGGTTAGCCTCTGAGGGTGGTGAAGTGATTGTTATCGATTCACCAGTCTCATCTGAGGGTGAATCTGAACCGCCATCTGAGAGCGAGACAAGCTCCTTTACTACTGATCCAGTTGATTCACGTGCAGGTAATAAGGCAGCACCTAGGAGGATTACTCTCCAGGAGGCAGGAGCCCCAGATTTTACACTGCAACCGTATCAAGTGCGTCATCCAAATCTGGCTGCAGATTTTGAACTGAAGACTGCACTAATCAACTTGATGCCCAAGTTTCATGGCTTACCTACTCAAGAGCCTATCAAGCACCTTAGGGATTTCCAGACAGCCTGTTCTACTGTTAGGCGTCATGGTGCAGATGAAACTTCTATTCTGTTAACCGCCTTCCCGTTTTCTCTTAAGGGAAAGGCAAGGGAATGGTACTACACTCAACCTGAAGTGACTGTTACTAACTGGGATACTCTTAGAAGAGAATTTTTGGAAAAATACTTTCCAGCTGAAGTTATTGATAGATTGAGGAAAGAGATTTCAATGATTATTCAGGGCGAGTCTGAGACTCTCTATGAATATTGGGAGTGCTTCAACAATCTCCTGGACGCATGCCCCCATCACATGATTGATAGACTAGTATTGATCAGCTACTTCACTCAAGGCATGAACCCCCAGGATAAGACTACACTAGATGGTGCTAGTAATGGTTCCCTGAAAAAGTACAGGACCGTAGATGAAGCATGGCAACTGATCAGCGACTTAGCTGAGTCCACTAGGAATCACAGACAGAGGCATAGCCACTCAAAAGCTATTGCAGAGGTTTCCTCTAACGTTGAAACTACTGCTCTTACCCAGAGTATATGTGAAATGACCAACCTACTGAAGCAGATGCAGTTAAATCAACAACAAGCACAACAAGCTTGGCCTCCCTCACCACAACAAAGCCAACAGTTGGTTCCATAAAGAGTATGCGGGATCTGTGCTGATTATAGTCATTATACTAATGAATATCCACAGCTCTAACAGGAAGACAACACTGTAGCAGCCACTCACAACTTCTATGACCGCCCGAATCAAGGATACAATCAACAAGGTGGCAACTATAACCATGGATGGCAGGACAACTCCAACCAAGGCTAGAGAGATAATTCTAACCATGGTTGGAGGGACAACTATAACAGAGGAGGCAGAGATAACAATGGAATCCAGAGATGGAATAATAATGACAACAACAGACAGCAGAATCAGAACCAACCTTATAGAGCACCTCACCTAAGACAGTCCCAAGGACCCCAGCACAACCAACAACAGGTTCCTCAGATCACTTACTCCAATTCCTCATCAAATGACGAGATGGTCCGTTCTCTTGCACAAGGGCAACAAGACATGCAGACGCAGCTAAACTCTACTTTAAATGATCTGACTGCCACTTTACAAGCTCTCGTCTCCCAGTTAGATTCATCACCTAATTCCACCAATCAACCTTCAAGCTCCAGTGGAATTCCTTCTAAACCCCTACCTAATCCCAAGGGTCGCATCAATGCCATCACTTTAAGGTCCGGAACCACACTACAAGAAAGGAACCATGAGGAGCCAAGCTTACCAGAACACGTCCCAGCTGAGGATGTGGTGGAAGTGGAAGATGCCGAAGAGGAAGGGGACGTACAAAACATAGTTGAAGAAGAAGCAGCTCAACCACAGAACGAAACACCAAAGGATGCAGAAGCTGCAAGTAACGCCCTTCCTATCCCATTCCCACAACTTGCAAAGAAGCCCAGAAAGCAGATGGAACTTGACCCCAAAATGGTAGAAATATTCAAAAAGGTTGAGGTAACTGTCCCCCTTTTTGATGTTATTCAGCAGGTACCTAAATATGCAAAGTTTCTAAAGGATTTGTGCATACATAAAGATAAAATAATGAATTAGAAACTATTCCATTAGGTAGTTCTATATCTGCTTTAATGGGAGGTATACTTGAAAAATGTAGTGATCCAGGTCCATGTATGGTTAACTGTATTATTGGAGGTGTGATATTTTCTGACTGTATGTGTGATTTAGGAGCGTGTGTTAGTATAATACCTTTGTCTATATATGATACTTTAAGGCTCCCTCCCTTAAAAAGGCCGGCATCTCGTTTTGTGTTAGCAGATAAAAGCATTATTACAGTAGTTCGAATTGCTGAAGATGTATTAGTGAGCATTAAGGGGCTCACATTTCCCATTGACTTCTATATCCTGGAAATGCCCCCTAATAACTCAGGAAGACCATCATCAATCCTGCTTGGAAGACCATTCCTAAAGACTTCGAAGTTCAAGCTGGATGCATTCTCAGGAACTTACTCCTTTGAGATAGATGGCAGAACAGTAAAATTCAGTTTGAATAAAGCTATGAAGCATCCTCTGGAAGATCATTTTATCTTTCAGTGCAACATTATTGATGAAACTGTAGCTGAAGTTCACCAGGAAGCATTAGAAGAGAAGTACATGGAGAAAGGTCCAAGTGTGGGGACACTTTCTGAAAACAATGAAGACCTTTTGCCATTATCACCAGCCCCAGATGATCCAGAACCTAGCTAAGAGTAGAAATTTGAATTAAAGCCCCTCCCTCCACACCTCAAGTATGCTTACCTTGAGGATAAGCAGAAGTTTCCAGTTATCATTGCAAGGGAACTCACCTCTCAACAAGAAGAACAACTGCTTAATGTGCTGAGAAAACATAAGAAAGCAATTTGGATGGAGCTTGACGGATATAGTAGGCATCAGCCCTCAAGTTTGTGAACACAGAATATTCTTAGAAGAGAGAGCAAAGCCTGTCCGTCAGCCTCAAAGAAGATTGAATCCTACCATCTTAGAAGTTGTCAAGAAAAAAGTGACTAGACTACTTGAAGCAGATATCATTTACCCCATCTTAGACAGTGAATGGGTCAGTCCAGTACAAGTGGTACCCAAGAAGTCTGGAGTCACAACAGTAAGAAATAAGCATGGAGAGCTCCTGACAACTAGAGTACAGAATTCATGGAGAGTTTGCATTGACTATAGGCGTCTCAACCAAGCCACTCGCAAGGATCACTACTCCTTGCCATTCATTGATCAGATGCTTGATCGCCTGTCAGATAAATCCCATTATTGCTTTTTAGATTGCTATACAGATATTTTCAAATTCATATAGCTCCTGAGGATTAGGAGAAGACTACTTTTACATGTCTTTTTGGAACATATGCTTATAAAAGAATGCCTTTTGGCTTATGTAATGCACCTGCTACTTTCCAAAGATGCATGATGAGTATCTTTTCAGATCTTATTGAGAACTGTATGGAAGTTTTTATGGATGATTTTAGCGTATATGGTGATTCATTTAGCCTTTGCTTGGATAATTTATCTAGAGTATTAGACAGGTGTGTAAGTACAAACCTTGTGTTGAATTTTGAGAAAAGTCACTTTATGGTAAAACAAGGAATTGTATTAGGACATGTTGTGTCTAATACTGGCATTTTTGTAGATCCAGCAAAGGTGGATGTTATTTCTAGTTTACTGATAAACCACTATTTTATGGTTTATCTTGTGCTCAATTGAGTGGATTTTATCAATCTTTCATACACTTATTCATATGATTTGCATGAGTTTACGTTTTCCTTCCTAATTTTGTGCTATGATTGAAAACATGCTTCTTTGGTCTTAATTTTGATATGTTTAATCCTCTCTTATTACCATTCGATGCCTTGATATGTGTGTTAAGTGTTTTCAGAGATTACAGGGCAGGAATGGCTTAGAGGATGGAAAGGAAGCATGCAAAAGTGGAAGGAATACAAGAAACTGAAGGAACTGCTAAAGCTGTCCAGCCTGACCTCTTGGTACTAAATCGACCATAACTTGAGCTACAGAGTCCAAATGACGCAGTTCTAGTTGCGTTAGAAAGCTAACATCCGGGGCTTCGCAATGATATATAATTTGTTATAGCTGCCTCGAAGCCAGGCGACGCGAACGCGTGGATCATGCGGACGCGTGACCTGGCAGAAACGTAATCCACGCAAACGCGTGGACGACGCTTCTGCGTCACTTTCCCGCGACCTGTACGTACCAGAATACACTAGGGGCAATTTCTGGGCTGTTTTTGACCCAGTTTTCGGCCCAGAAAACATAGATTAGAGGCTATAAAGTGGGGAAATGCATCCATTCATTAACATGTCTTCCATTATTCAACTTACATAATTTTAGGATTAGATGTAGTTTTTAGAGAGAGAGGTTCTCTCCTCTCTCTTAGGTTTTAGGATTAGGATTCCTCTTAAAGGATTTAGGATTTCAACTTCTTCTCTGGTTCAATATTCCTTTTATATTTTTATTTATTCTAATGCTTTTATTCGTATATGAATTATGTTACCAATTTGGCTTATGAACTCTTTATGTTTAGATTGATTTTCTTTTATTAATGCAATTGAGGTATTTCAGATTTATGATTTTTATTTAGCTCTTCATATTCTCGGCTTTAATTGATTGATTGGAGACTCTTGAGTTATCAAACTCATCGTGATTGATAATTGTTATTTTTGCTAATCGAATTGAATTCCAATAACTCTAGTCCTTCCTTAGGAATTGGTTAGGACCTGAGGATCAAACTGATTAGTCCACTTGACTTTCCTTTGCTTTAGTAAAGGTTAACTAAGTGGGATTAAAACCCAATTATCATCACCATTGATAAGGATAACTAGGATAGGAATTTCAGTTCTCATACCTTGCCAAGAGATTTCATTGTTATTATTTTATTTTTCTTGTCAATTAAATTACCTGTTCCTTATTTTAAAAAACCCCCAATTTACAAGACTCATAACCAATAATAAGAACACCTCCCTGCAATTCCTTGAGAAGACGACCCGAGGTTTAAATACTTCGGTTATCAATTTAATTAGGGGTTTGTTCCTTGTGACAACCAAAACTTTTGCACGAAAGGATTCTCTATTGGTTTAGAATCTATACTTACAACGCGATAATATATTTGTGAATTTCTTTACCGATAGAAAATCTGATCGTCATTTACCTTACCCCTCCTCCGTGAGGGAAGTCTATTCGTTCCTTGGCCACGCAGGTTTTTACAGAAAATTCATTAAGGACTTCAGTAAGGTAGCATTGCCTTTATCCAGATTGCTGCAGAAAAATATTGAGTTTGATTTCAGTGAGGATTGCATGCAAGCGTTTGATAAGCTGAAGATCGCCCTGACTCAAGCTCCAATTGTGAGAGGACCAGACTAGAGCCAGCCATTTGAAATTATGTGTGATGCTTTCAACCATGCAGTAGGAGCAGTGCTGGCTCAGCGCGAAGGTAAGGATCCTTTTGTAATTGCTTATGCATCTAAAACTTTAGATGCTGCTCAATCTAACCATACTACTACTGAAAAAGAGCTTCTAGCTATTGTTTTTGCTCTGGATAAATTCCGAGCCTATTTACTTGGTACTAAGGTAGTAGTGTACTCAGATCATGCAGCTCTAAAATATTTACTAGCTAAAAAGGAGTTCAAACCAAGGCTAATACATTGGATATTACTGCTGCAAGAATTTGATTTAGAAATTATAGATAGGAGTGGTAACCATAATTTAGTAGCAGACCACTTGAGTCGCCTTGAGCACATTAAGGATGACTCCGCTCCTATAAATGATAATTTTCCATTTGATAGCTTACAAGCAGTATCTGAAGTAGTTCTTTGGTATGCACCTGTAGCTAATTATCTAGTTAACCACAATTTTCCTCCAAATTTCACTAAGCTTCAAAGAGACATGCTGAAAAGCGAGTCCAAATATTATATATGGGATGATCCATATTTATGGAGGAGTGGTGCTGACCAGGTAATTAGACAGTGTGTGCCTCAATCAGAATTCCAGTCCATTTTAGAGGCTTGCCACTCATCTGAGAGTGGGGGACATTTTGGCCCTCAAAGAACAGCTAGAAAAATTATAGACTGTGGATTCTGGTGGCCTACTCTTTTTAAAGATGCTGCTGAATTTTGTAAATCTTGTTCTCCTTGCCAAAGGTTTGGTAATATATCCAAGAGGGATGAGATGCCTCAACAAATTATGCTTTTCTGTGAAATTTTTGATGTTTGGGGCATTGACTTCATGGGTCCATTTTCAAATTCTAATGGTTACTTTTATATACTGTTAGCAGTAGATTATGTTTCGAAATGGGTGAAAGCAATTTCTACCCGTACTGATGATGCTAACACTGTTGTTTCCTTTGTTAGAAACCATATTATTTGTCACTTTGGATCACCACGAGCAATCGTGAGCGATCAAGGCACCCACTTTTGTAACAGAAGACTAACAGGACTACTGAAGAAGCATGGGATAGTTCACAAAGTAGCAACAGCTTACCATCCATAGACCAATGGGCAAGCAGAAGTCTCTAACAGAGAGATTAAATGTATTCTGGAGAAGATAGTAAAAACTCATAGGAAGGACTGGAGTGCCAGGCTACAAGATGCACTCTGGGCATATAGAACAGCGTACAAGACACCCATTAGGATGAGCCCCTTCTGCCTAGTATACGGAAAGGCTTGTCACTTTCCAGTAGAGGTGGAACACAAGGCTTTCTGGGCTGTGAGGGAGTGCAACATGAATTTTGAGGAAGCTGGTGCTTAAAGGAAGCTGCAACTAGCAGAACTGGAGAACCTTCACCTAGAAGCATATGACAACTCCAGGCGATACAAAGAAAAGATGAAGGCTGTCCATGACAAGCATATAAAAAGGAGAGAATTCAGACCAGGGGAGTTAGTTCTTCTTTATAACTCCAGACTGAGGCTTATGCCAGGTAAACTGAGATCAAGATGGGAAGGTCCATACAGAGTAGAAAAGGCAGAGCCATATGGAGTTTTCCACCTGCGTCATCCTTCTAGCTCCAAATTTCTAAAGGTCAATGGACATCGCCTGAAGCTTTATCATGGTGAGAAGATAAAGGATCACAAAGAACTAGAGGTCTTCCTCTTGGAAGATCCAGCAACAGAAGCAGAATGAGCCTAACGAGCGTCCAACTTAAGGACGTAAAAGCAAAGTGCTAGGTGGGAGACAACCCACCATGGTATGATCGTTCCGTTTCAGTCTTAGTTTTATTTTACTTTATTCTATTTTTATTTTTGTTAATGGCTCTTCTCATAATCTCTGCATATAGCTGCATATAGCTTGCATTTGCATTTACATACTGCATATAAAAAAAAAGAAACACGCACGCGACGCGTCCGCGTCACAAGTACATTAGGAAGAAAAGAAAATTGAACAGAAAGTCACGCGAGAGCGTGGCTAGAGGCGTGCCTTAGGCACAACCATGCCCACACGACCACGTCAGCGACGCGTCCGCGTCATTCTGAAAAAGAGCCTCCCACGCGTCCGCGTCACCCACGCAAACGCGTGCCCCTAAAAATTCGACGTAAAAGAGATATATGGCCGTAAGTTATGATGGAGTGGGGCTGGAATAATGCTGGAAGAACCAGCCCTATCACGCGACCACGTGACCCACGCGTCCGCGTCATTTCCAAAATATGGCCATTCACGCGATCGCGTCACCCACGCGAACACGTCACCCTAAATTTTGGCAAAATGAGTTTGAAACAGAGAGTCGCGCGAACGCGAGGCCGCTCTCGCGTCACTAGCACGAATCAAATCACGCGACCGCGTGACCCACTCGTCCACGTCACATCCGGCGCACAACTTATCCAGATCAGCCAAATATCATATCTTTTATTTCCCAAATCCTAATTTTTCTTTTTCCCTTCTTATTTCTTTCTTCTCTCTTCTTCCTTCTTTATTCTTTCTCACTTTTTACTTTGTCCTCCCTTATTTCTCACATCCATTATCGAGGTTCTTTTCTTCTTCCTTCTTTACTTTTTCATTATTATTTTTTTTATTTACGAATTCTTATTTATTTTTCTTTTCACTTTCATTATTTATATTTTTTCTTCTTCTTTCTTTTTCTTTTCTTTTTATTCCTTTAATTGGTGTTAGAAATTTAATTAGGTGATTATTTTATTCTATATTTTTGCTTGTGAATTATTGTGGAATTGGTTGATAATTAATATTAATTTTTAAAGGGTTGCTTGCATGTTCAATTTACTACTTTCAATAACATATTTACCATGCATGCTATGTGTTTGTGAAAAAGCCCGTATGGTTTTGCATACTAAATTATTCTATTCTACTACTTTAATGCCTGTTTTTCACAAAACCCCTTTTATATTTTATTGATTAAATATAATTGTCAATACAAACAAATTATTAGTTTGAAAGGCTTAGTAATCTAACTTGGACATTGAATGCTTGATCTATGCTACTCATGCCTTTGCCGGCATGCCAATAAACATCTTGCATTTAATTTCCATCACATGCACTTGCTATATTACCTTTAATGAACTTTTCACATGTAGTCTAGACCATGTGTTAACGACATCCTTCTTTACCGTGCATTGATTATCACCCATAATGTTCGCTCCCTTGCTCGAACCCTTAGCTTTACATATTACTTTCTTTTTCCTTTTTCAGGATGGCCATCAAGAAAGGTAAAGAGAAAGCTACTCCCAAACCACCAGCAAGGAGAGGAACAAAAAGAGCATTAATGGCAGAACCATCTTCAACAGCGGTGAAACCCTCAACAAAACAAATCAAGAGAATCATCAAGGTCGATGAAAAAGAGAAAGCCTTTCCAACAAAGGACACTGCGCGGTTTACTAACCGCTACTATGAGCAGATGTTTCCCATCCTGGCTGAAAGAAATTATAACAACAAGTACCTTCTTATCCTCCCAACCAACATTGCTGAATTTGTTGAGCCCCGCATAGAGCGAAGACAATGGGGATTCCTACAGAGATAGCCACGGCAGGTTAATCTTTCATGGGTAGTTGAATTCTACTCCAATTTTCACATGCCAACCATGCAGTCTGTCTATGTCCGTCAGAAGCAAGTCCCCATAACAGAAGAAGCCATTCAGCGAGCTTTAGATCTTCCCCCTGCTCCAGAAGGATTGGACGCATTCCAAAAAGCTTCACTCAAGCGCCAGACATACCAATTTGACTGGGATGCCGTTCTTAGTGTTATAGCACAACCTGGCAGCAGATGGATCTACGGATACCATCATTTCCGACCTAAGGGCATATCGGCTTTCGCACTCACCTTGGAGGCTCGAGTATGGGTACAGATCATGTCCCATTACATCTTTCCGAGCACTCATGAGTTCTCCTTCACTGCAGAAATGGCTATTTTACTCTGGTGTATCCTTACAGACCAGCACCTCAATTTACCAAGACACATTCGGCATGCTATGGGACACGTACAAATTGTGGACAATCTACCTTTTCCCGCCTTGATTTCAGATCTAGTCTCAGCAGCCGGAGTCTCCTATAGAGCTGGGGATACCAAGGCCATGATTCTGTGAGATGATCAATACGTCCCTAACGGGAAGTATATTAGACCTCCAGCAGCCACTATCAACCAGAGCACAGAACCAGCAGAAGATATCCCTTCTTCTTCTACATCACAAGCACCTTCAACAAACCAACTACTCCATCAGATACTTGAAAAGTTAGACCGGCTTGACCGGAAAGGAAAGCAAAGAGAGCATCGTAACAAGCGTAGATTTACATACCTCAAGGAACTACTTGTTGGTTTCCACCCACCTATAGAATACCCAGACACCCCGGATTCTACCTCATTTACCAGCACAGGGAGCCATGACGGTTCCGATGGTGGAGATGCTGCTACCAGCCCCCTTTGTTCCTGATAGATGGCACCGAGGACGGTGCAAAGCTTTAAGTGTGGGGAGGTTGGTCAGTACCTGATTCCCAGAGGTAATTTCTCTTCCCTAAACACCAATAAAATAGGATATTTAGTTAGTTTTTCTTTTGTAGAATAGGATAAATTGTATAGTAATAGGTTAGTTGCATGCATATTCTACTTGATTGAAAAATAATAAGTTTCTTCTAAGACCCTATTTTTGTAAAAAAAAAATTCACTAATTTAAATCAAAACTTTTGTGTTAAAATTGTTAGAAGTTGTATTTGGAAGATAGTTAAAAGCTAGAACACACAACCCGTGAGATTTTGAGCTTAATTACATGGTTACAATATTTAACCATAAATATTTTATTCTTGTGTGTTTACTTCTCTATGATTGTAATCTATATTTTGTTCCATCCTATATGTCCAATGTTTAATGTGTTATATGCATGCATATGATTGAGGCCATCAATTGTTTAGCTCACTTATCCCAAATAAGCCTACCCTTTAAATTACCTTTGTTAGCCACTTTGAGCCTTTTAAATCCCATTTTGTTCTATATTTTACCATATTACTAGCCTTAAGCGAAAAAACAATTAAATACCCCAAATTGAATCTTTGATTAGCTTAAGATAGAGATTGTGTGTTAATTAAATATGGGAAATTATGGGAACATGGGTTAATAAGGGAATGTGTCATGATAAAATGATAGGAATTTGGGTACCTACTCATGTGAAACTAGAAAAATTAAAAATCCATGTGCATTGATAAGCTATGTTTATTTTTCTAGTAAAACAAAATCCAAAAATATTCAATAAATATTTAGATAAATAAGGGGACAAAATTGCCCCAATGCTAAGTTAAGTTAAGTAAAGCTCCAATGCATATGTGATAAAAATTAAGAGAAAAAGTTAATACATGAGTATGGAATGTGAAAGTGGGAATTATGGGTATCTAGGCTTGAATTTAAAGCATATAAGAGCATGTATGTTAGATGAGAGCTTAGGTTAGTTAAAGATTCAATTTATAGCTCACTTAGCTATATATATATATATATATATATATATATATATATATATATATATATATATATATATATATATATATATATATATATATATATATATACCCTTACCCTTACCTTAGCCCCATTACAACTTTGAAAAGACCTCATGATGTTTGCATTGGTACATTAAATATTTGTTGATTGGTTAGGTGAAGAACAAAATTTAGAAAGCATGATTAGAGAAGAGTAGAGTGATTACCCTATACACTTGAGAGACTAGAATGCACATACACCATCAGAGAGGGTTCAATGCTTAAATCTATGTTCCCTACTTTCATGAGCTATCTTCTTGCATTTTTATCTGTTCTAACTGTATAATTTGAATTAGTGGAATTTGATCTATGTTTGTCTTGAAGAGCTTATTTACTTTTAACCAAGTAGACAAGAATCATATAGTTGCATTCATATATATAGGTTGCGTTTCATTGCATGAGTTTTACATTTCCCTACTCATATACTTTATCTCCTTAAACTAAGCATGAGGACATGCTAATGTTTAAGTGTGGGGAGGTTGATAAACCATTATTTTATGATTTATATTGTGTTTAATTGAGTGGTTTTATCAAGTCTTTACGCACTTATTCATATGATTAGCATGATATTACAATTCCTTCCCAAAATTGTTCCATGGTTGAAAACTTGCTTCCTAGAGATCTTTTAATTATGTATTTTAATTCTCCTTTATACCATTCGATGCCATGATCCGTGTGTTAAGTGTTTCAGGCTTCATAGACCAGGAATGGCTCAGAGAATGGAGAGAAAGCTTACAAAAATGGAAGGAACACAAGAAACTAAGGAGATGACCAGCGAACACTGACACGAGCGCATGGCTCACACGAGCGAGCGAAATGAAGAAATCACAGTGACGCGAACGCGTGCCTGACGCAAACGCGTGGAGTGGAGTCTGCACGAATGACGCGAACGCGTGGACAACACGAACACGTGACAAAGAAAATCGCTGAATGACACGAACGCGTGGACGACGCGTACGCGTGACCTGCGCGATCTGCAGAAATTGCAGAATACGCTGGGGACAATTTTGGGCCGCATTTTAACCCAATTTTTGGCCCAAAAACACAGATTAAAGCTAGGAAACATTCAGAGACTCAACACGCATCCACACACATTCAGATACATTGATATTAGGATTACTTTTAGTTTAGATCTAAATCTAGATTAGTTTTACATTGATAGTTTATGCTTTTGCTTTGGATTTTGGATGCTGAAGAATCATTACCTCTGTTGAAGACATTACTTTAGTTTGTTTTCCTATTCCTTTATTCCTTTCAGTTGATCATTGACCCTATTCAAATAAGTATGTTGCATTTTGGAATTATTAGTATATAGAGTTACTTTTATTTTTAATTAATTATTAACTCTCTATTTTATTTTATTTTATTTATTATGTCTTCTTATATTTTTATGAGTATTATATCCATGTCAATGAAGTAATTTTTCTACTTGACATGGGGGTTGATTAAGAGGAGACACTTGAGTTGGAAGGCTTAAGTGCTTAGTTAAATTGAGTGTTGTTGGCTAGTTCTGTATTTACTAACGCTAGACCTTCCAAAGGGAGAGGAATAGGATTTGCGAATAAGAGTTAGCTTAATCACTTGACTTTCCTTTATTTAGTAAGGGTTAACTAAGTGAAAACAATAACCTTTTTAATACTACACTTAAGAGACCCCAACAAGGATAGAAATTCTAATTAATCATTCCCCAAGTCAAGGCTTTTTATTTAAAATATCAATAATTATTCTTAGTTTATTTTTATTGCTTTAATTTACAATTATTTTTACTCATTATCAAAACTCAACTTTTCTGGAAAACTCCTAGTTAATAAAACAGCACGCTTTCCTGCAACTCGTTGGGAGACGACCTGGGACTCATACTCCCAGTATTTTTAATTCTAAAATTTGTGACAACCCTTTTTAAATTGGTGAGGCAAACTTTAGCTGGTTAAGGGCTATACTTGTAACGCATTTCTCTTATTAAGATTCTCTTAATTGGTCTAACTTCTGCCACGCACCACGTACGTATACCGATTGAAGAGAGGGAAGATGGTAGTTAGTGTAGAATTCTACCACCCATGAGAGGTTAACCTCCTGTGGTTTTCTCAGAAGAAACTCCCATGCTCGCCGTTCAAAGCGGGGTAGACTACAATGAGCAACCTTGTCCGGCGGAGCGAGTAGATGCTCAGCATGATAGTTCCTCTCAACCATGGCGGGGAACACAAGTTCGCAGAAGCAGTTGGGGAACCTTGAAGAATCCTTTGCCGGTTTGCTCTTCTATTTTTCATCAATAGGAGCGGGTGCCTTCGCCTTCTTAGACAGGGGTTTGGCTCCTAATGTAGGGTGTGCCTTGGAGGGTGACTTTTGGAGTGTCCTCTTTGTGGCTGGTTTCCTTGAAGCTTTCTGCTTGCCTTTCTTGGTGGCCATCCGAAAAAAGGAAGGGAAAGAGGGAAAGCATTAAACCCAAAAAATCATCCTAAAGAAAACATGCAAGTGAGAGGTAGAGCCCAAAAAAGAATTGTGCAACAAAATGATTATAGAGGCATGGGTCACAACACTTCGCATTTGATGCAAGAGGGAGTAAAGCATGCAATATGGCATGAGAAGAATAATCTCAAGTATCCATAACAAAGAGCAAGTCATGTTCAATGAGTATCTAATTAGCAAGCATAAAGCAAAGTGGACTCAATGCACTTAGAAGAGAGCAAGTGAATGAGAAGGAAGCACCAAATTGAAGGTATATGACTAAAATAAACCAAAATAGCATACGTGCATTTCCTCGAACACTTGGCGTACAGTTATCAAGCAATGAATAATTATGAGATACTCAACCAATTAGAAGCCCAAAATGAAATATCAATCATCACACAACATCAGCTACTGACAAAGATAATGAAAGACAACAAGAAGATCTATTAAAGAAAATTAAAACTCAAATTCAACATCCATGGAAAAGCAAGAAAAAAGAAAAAGTAAACAAATAAAAAGCAATTAGTATAATCATGTAACTAAAAGAGAAAATAAGTGAATTAACAAGAAACATCTAACTAGAAAATGAGATTATGCAAAGAGAGTAAGAGATGAGATATAAAAGAAGTAGAACCTTGAGAAGTGGAAAAGAATAAGGTGGAGTTTTCTTTTTGTGAAAATGAGAAAGAGAGAGAGAAGATGTAGTGCCACCAGAGGTGGTGGTGGTCACCGGTGAGTAGCCGGAGACGGTGGTGGTGGGTTGTGGAAGAGGAAGAGGAGAAGAGAGGTGATGGAGAAAGAAGAAGAAAGAAACAAGAAAGAAGGTGAGAGAAGGACAGTAGCAGGGCGCGCTAGCTTTAAAACTGGTTCGCGCGACCGACGCGTGCGCGCACGGTGCGATTACGCGTCGGTGAGGGTTGAGCAAGGGACGCGTATGTGTCAAGGGTGCGTACGCGTGAAGGCAGTTGGGCTCCTGGCACAGAGTTGGCACAAAGTAGGCTTAACTCTCGGGTTATTTGTACCAGAGTTGGCATGCAGCACAGACGGCGCGGACGCGCACAGTGCGCGGACGCGTGCCTGATGAAGGTGGCAATCAGCGCGGACGTGTAAAGTACGCCTGCGCGTGAGTCGCGGGCACAAAATAGGCACACGTTTGGCACAACTCTCTGGTCTTTGTACCAGGGAGTTCAGATTGCACAACCGACGCGCGCACGCACGGTGCGCTTGTGCGTCGATGGCTAAGTGGGGATGGGCATGCAGGCATCACGCACGCTTGCGCGTGGGTGCTTGGCACGAAGTGGGCACAAGGTGGGCATAACTCTCGGGTTTTTTGTACCAGGAGTGTGAAATGCACCACCGGCGCGCACGTGCAAAGTACGCTCGCGCGCGGATGCCCCTTTTTCCCCTCTTTCCTTTTTTTTAACAACATAGAAAGGGCTATTCTAATACATTCTTGGCAGGTGTTTAAGCTTGGTAGTCAAGAAAACTGATAAATCCCATTTGTAGGGTTTATCTTGTGCTTGATTTAGGGGATTTTATACCCTTTTACCCACATTTATCCATTGAAATAGCATGGTTTTATAACTTCTCCTTTAATTGTGCTTAAGAGTGAAAACATGCTTTTTAGGACTTAAAATAGCTAAATCTAATTCTCCTTGATTCCATTAGATGCCTTGATATGTTTGCTAAGTGATTTAGATTTAGGAGGCGAGGATTGGACCAAGGGAATGTAGGAAAAGCATGTAGAAATGGAGAACTCATGGAGAAATAAAGGAAACGCAAAAGCTATCAACCCGACCTCTTCGCACTTAATCGGCCATAACTTGAGCTACAGAGGTCCAAATGATGCGGTTCCAGTTGGGTTGGAAAGCTAACATCCGGGGCTTCGAAACGATATAAGATTTGCTATGGTTGAACCGCGCATGGTGACGCGTACGCGCATAGTACACGCACGCACTGTTGCTGCCACCTGGTAAGAATTACTAAAAGACATGTTCAAATTGCAACTAAATTGAAATTAACAAGTACCCACTAACAATTATCAATGTAAATTCACTCAAACAACACAATTAATCATGAAAATCATCAATATAGCATTACCAATTCAAGATCCATAAGATTCACAAAATGGGTAGAAAATGACAAGTAGCAAGGAAACATAAATCTAACACAAGATTAAACAAAATTACACTAAGAAATTCAAATTAAGCAATCAAAACTAGTAATCAACAAGATCCAATTCAGAATTTAACAAGGAAAGATCAAATCAAACTAGATCTAGAGAGGAACAAGGGTTTCTCTCTCTAGAAGAACAAGAACCAAAAACTAGCTAAAAATTGTGTCTAAGTGTGAATGAATGATCCCCTCCCCCTTTCCCCCTAGCATCCTTGGGTCTTTTCCATGCAGAACCAGCTTGAATTTGGGCCTCTTGAGCCTTCAGAAATTGCCAGGCACGATTTTCTTTCACAAATAATGAAATAAATCTCAAATAAACCAAATTATTCGTAGGACTATAACTAATATATATCATAACAAGTCAAAAGTCACAACTCATAACGCAAATTCACAACTCAACTCAATTTAAAACACAAATTCATAACTCACAAGTTTATGAGACACTAAAATAAATTCAAGTAGCAAATAAACCAACGAAACTACTATAATAAACAACTAATTAACTAAAGTCTAAACAAGTTATTTAATAGTCATTCTATTATTCATAAATCATAAAATCTTTACGAGTTTCACAAGCTTCCGCATTATCATCTTCATTATCAAGAACAGGAAGAGGCAGTCCTTAGAGAAGTTCTTCAAACTTATCATCATCAAGATAAGGAATTGTCAAAGTATAAGAGAAAAAATTCAACAATTGAACTCAATACAATAATAAAAATTCAGCATTGTAGTTCATGATTAATTTCAATCATCACCATTTACTAAAGTAATATTCATGTAAATAATAAAATCATTGTCTCATACACAACAACAATAAGCCAACAGCAAATAAACTAACTTTCTTCTTTTTTTTTTTTAGTTTCTTTTTTCACTTTTTAATCGAATGAATATTCAACAACAACAAAATTTTAAACAACAATAAATTCCATCATCCATTTTAATCAATTCAAAATAAGATATATAACAAGCAAAATTTAACTAAAAAATTCAATAAATAAATTCAGTTCAATGTAGCAGAGAATATTCAATCATACAGATTAATAACTCAATCACTCAGAAAAAAATTTCAATACAGAATAAGTAATATAAATCAATCTCAGTAGAGTCATGAATAATACATCACAAGCATATTTAGAACATAACAAAGAAAAAAAACAATATTGTACAAATACAAGATATTGAACATTAAAATGAAGAGGATAAAGGGGAGGTCTTTACCTGAATTGGCAGCAAAGGGAAAGAGAAGAGCAGTAGTGAGCCAAAAAGACTAGAGAGGCAGAGATGTAGTCATCCAGACACACTATAAAGCTTAAATCCAATTTATTTCGACAGCACCGACAGTAATGAATATAATGCTTAAATCGTAAATTAACAAATCATAAACCCTAACTACCTAAATCAAATTGACTATAACACCCCATTAACCTAAGCCTTACCTCTAACCGTAAAGCGAAGGATAACAAGGCGTCATGATAGTTTTAAAGCTCATACATTAATAAACATAGAAGGAAATAGTAATACTAGGAGCCCGATGAAAGGGTAAAATTCAAATTCGCATAAAGCCAAATTACAAAGTGCGAAGCGTTTACACACGATAACTAAAAGCGTGAAGGCACAAGATACAACATGAGACTCAATATAATAGTAGTCAAGATATATATATATATATATATATATATATATATATATATATATATATATATATATATATAAACAAAAGATCTCTAGTCGTAACCCGCGGAGTTTAGGTTGACTAGTCATTACAAGACATAATAGAGTTTTTGAGTTAAAACAACTTATCTCTCAAAGTAAGCCTCTAAGGCAACAGAGTATAATAACAAAAGTGAGAGAACTACAATATAATATCCAAAATACAAAAATAATAAAAGATCCTCCACTCTGTTACAATCTACAACTCACCGAGGTGGGTTACGACCTGCATCTGAAAAACAACAACAACATATGGTATGAGAATCAGAGATTTTCAATATGGTAACAGTTCCCAATATATAAGATATAAGGCTCCAGGACGCCAAAGGTAATCCTAAAACTTCACATCACAGATATTCAAGCTTAACAAAATAAATAACTTAAACCATAAATCATAAACAGGGTTATCTAAAACTTAGGAAATTTCTAACTAATGTTAAACATACCGTTGTATCCCATAGCCTTCACCAACCTAACCTCCGTGCGATCCCATCGCCACCTCCTCCTGATCCTCCTCAACACCAGTAAAACGTATTTAATGCAAGCAAGTAAAGCACAAATAGTATTTAGGTATAACAGATAAGTCAATTAGAATTTAGACATATTATTCAAATAGGCATAACTCATGTAATCAAATCAAACAAGCAGATAGGAGATGCATATGATGAATGCCGATCCTATTTGGCTCGTGATATCACTTGTCAGTTCAACATGCCAACCCGACACATCCCTGGGATGTTGCCTTTCTACCAAGACCAGGGTTATAGTTCCCTACTCACTATTTCTAGTGCCTAGCACTTTATCTTGCACCCCGTAAGTTATAGTGCCCGGCACACTCTTTCAGGTTATAGTGCCTGAGTTCACTCTGACAGCAGAAAGGTTATGTCAGCGGGAGACTGCTGCAGTTCTCACATCTCAATGTAGGCGGGAGACTGCCTCGGCCCCTACGCCGGCACCACTTCCTTGACAAGTGGGAGACTGCCACAACCCTTGCCTAAGGCGCATAGCGACTTACCAAGTATAACAATTCAATAATACAACATAGCTTATAGCATTACTTCTTTTATACTCATTCCAATCTTATCATCCATTCGACTCCCCATTAGTTCACAAGACAACTCCACCCAACTGACATACCAAGCCTAAGTCAATGTTTTACTCATTCAACTAATCCATACTCTATACTCCAGAAACTTAAGCCTCCATCTTCTAAACTTTCTACCGGAATTATCCTAGTTAGACTCACTTAGGATATTCTCTATGATTCAAAGCTTAAAAACAAGTTAAGATACCCTATATAAGCTTTACAGAAGTTCACAAGCTAGCCGAGAAGATGAAACGGTTAAAAACAAGGTTTTCATTGAAAAACAGGGCAGTATGCGTACGCATAGAGTTGTGTGTATGCACTCCCAGAAGAGTTTTCTTAAAGTGTGCGTACGCACAGAAGGTAAAATTTTCCATTTTGAGTGCACGCATGGATACGTGCAAATGCCCTCGATAGAAGGCACTTCCCAGCGTGTGCATACGCACAACTTCTAAATTTCGCAGGGTGTGTGTGCGCACCAAAGTGTGCGAACGCTCTCAACAGTAGGCATATCCCTGTGTGTGCGTGTGTACTAGGGTTTGCGTACGCACGTTTTCAAAGATTTACAGGGTGTGCGTGCGCACAAGGGTGTGCATACGGACAAGTGAAGATATGGCCTCTGTTCAGAGCATATGCACAGCAGTGTGCGTGGGCACACATACCAAAAATCACAAATTCTGCAACATCACAGAATTTTAGATTTTTGACACTAACTTCTAACAATCATATCTTTCTCTACAAAATTCCGATTTCCATGAAATCTATACTGTTTTAAAACTCTTTAAATTATCTTTAATTTGATATAAAATTCAACCAATTTCAAAAACGGTAGCTCAAGATATGATCCGCCAAAGTTGGCCTAAAACCCATTTTTACCAAAACCACTAAAAACTCAACTTTACCAAAAATCTCAATTCAAGCCTAGTTACTCACAACCCAAACAATACCCAAAACAACACAAAAGTCCATACTAATAATTCCTCAACTCAACCATTGATAGTGTCCCAGTTTCACCAATTCCACACCATCAAAATCATTCATCATCAACAATATCAACACACCCTCATCAACAACAATAAATCACAACCTTCATCATCAACCTCTATAGTCATTAAAAATCAAAGGTCTTATAACCACTTATTTTCCTTCTTGTGTGCAATTGTTCTCTTTCTATGATTGTAATCTTTGATTTGTTTGATTCTTTATGTCCATTATTCCTTGTATTCATGCACTTATATGATTGAGGCCATTATTTCATTAGCTCACTCATCCAAATAAGCCTACCTTTTACCTTCCATTGTTAGCCAATTTTGAGCCTATGCTTAACCCGATTGTTCTTTATTTTAGCACATTACAAGCCTAAAGCAAAAAAAAATAAATGTTCTTTATTTGGATCTTTGATTAGCTTAGGAGTGAGTGTGAGTATCATTCAAGTGTGGAAAAACTTGGGACATTGGTTAGGATAAAAGGGTGTTTTGTATTTCTATCGGGAATTTAGGGAATTGGGTACATACTCATGTATTAATTATATGTAAAACCCTATGCATTGATGCCTTCGTATATACTTTATTGTGAAAAAAAATGATAAAGAAAAAGAAAAAAATATATATGAATAAAAAAGGAAAAAAATATATATATATAGAAAAAGAAAAAGAAAAAAAAGCAATAAAAGGGGACAAAATGCCCCAAAGTAAAGATTAATAAAGATCAATGCATATGTGTGGTAATCAAAAGAAAATGCATGAGTATGTGAAAAAGTGAAGAATGGGTAGTTAGGTTAGCACTTAAATTGTATAGGTTGCCATAGGTTAGGTGGGAAGTTTAAGTTGATCAAAGATTCAAATTCTAGTTCACTTAACCATATACAATCCTACCTTGACCCTAACCCCGTTACAACCTATGAAAAGACCTCATGATGAATGTATGCATGCATTGAATAATTGTCGATTGTTAGATGAAAAACAAATCTTGGAAAGTATGATTAGGGGAGAATTGAGAGAATCGACCCTACACACCGAGCGACTAGAGTGCAAACACTTCCGGTGAGAGGTTCGATGCTCAATTCCATGATTCCCGGCTTTCATGAGCATTCTTCTTGCAAGTCTATTTGAACTTCATTTTGATATTTGAATTGGTAGGATTCATGAATCGTTATATGATCTTGGCCCTACTTGTGCATGTATGTCTTGGAGATTGATTTACTTTTAACCAAGTAGGTAGAATTATTTTGCATTTAGTTACATTCATTTAGATAGGATGCATATAGTTTCTTTGAATTAAATAAATGTTCATACCCCTTTTCTTGTCCTTCTTAGTTTAGCATGAGGACATGCTATTGTTAAGTGTGAGAAGGTTGATAAACCCCATTTTTAGGATTTATCTTGTGTTGAATTTAGAGGGTTTTGTCAACTTTTCTCCCATTTATTCACTAAAATAGCATGGTTTTGTAAATTCTCCTTTAATTGTGCTTAAGAGTGAAAACATACTTTTTAGGTCTTAAAATAGCTAAATTTAATTCACCTTGATTTCATTAGATGACTTGATATATTTGTTAAGTGATTTCAGGTTTAGGAGGCAAAGATTGGATTGAGGGAATGGAGAAAAAGCATGTAGAAATGGAGAACTCATGAAGAAATGAAGGAATCGCAAAGCTGTCAATCCTGACCTCTTCGCACTTAATTGATCATAACTTGAGCTACAGAGGTCCAAATGAGGCAGTTCAAGTTGCGTTGGAAAGCTAACATCCGGGGCTTCAAAATGATATAAAATTTTCCATAGTTGCTTGGCGTTTAGGGATGCGTACGTGTGATGTACGCGCACGTGGGAAGCTGCACGTGACTCACTAAAAGCAACTCGTGGCCAGCGATTTCTGAAGCATTTTGGGCCCAATCCAACTCATTTTTGATGCTATTTAACCCAAGGATTGAAGAGGGATGAACCAATTAGTTAGTTAATTAGTTTTAGTTTAGTTTTCAAGAGGCTTTAGTTAGTTTCTAGAGAGAGAAGCTCTCTCTTCTCTCTAGAATTAGGATTAGGTTTAGATCTAGATCTACTTCCTCTTCTCTTGCTTAATTTCCTTTTTCTTCTTTAATTGTTCTCTTGTAGTTGTATAATTCTTCTTCTCTTGTAGTTCTCTTGTAGTTCTTTGTATTGTTAGTTGTAGTTTATGAATTCTTTTGTAGATCTACATTTCTTCTTCAATGCAATTGGTAAGTTCTTTGTTATTTCATAATTGTTTTGCCTCTCTATTGTTAATCTCTTGCTTTTGTAGTTATAGATTCCTTTAATTCTTGCAATTAATAATGTTTGTCTTTATTGTCTTCAATGTATTTGATGAAATGCTTCTTTTAGTTATGAGTTAGATTTTGTTCCTCTTGGCCTAGGTAGAGTGATTGGTGACTCTTGAGTTATCAAACTCCTTTGTTGATTGATAATTAGAAGTTGCTAATTAACTTGAATGCCACTAAAACTAGTCTTTCATCATGATTAGGCTAGGACTTGTGGGATCAAGTTAATTCATCCACTTGACTTTCCTTCATAGTTAGAGGTTAACTAAGTGGGAGCAATGGACAATTCTCATCACAATTGATAAGGATAGCTAGGATAGGACTTCTAGTTCTCATACCTTACCAAGAGCTTTTCTAGTTGTTAGTTTATTTCCTTTGCCATTTATATTTCTTGCCTCTTAGTTCAAAAACCCCAAAACATACTTCATAGCCAATAACAAGGACACTTTGTTGCAATTCCTAGGGAGAACGACCCGAGGTTTGAATACTTCAGTTAGTTTTTAGGGGTTTGTACTTGTGACAAACAAATTTTTGTATGAAAGGATTATTGTTGGTTTAGAAACTATACTTGCAACGAGATTTCATTTGTGAAATTCTAAACCGTCAAAATCCACTCATCAACAAGCAACATCAATAATATCATATATCCCACATACCAAAACTCTATCATCATCACCCTACAACTTATCGTTAAACATCAATTTCACACACAATTAAACATACACCCAAACATTCAATCCTATCTTAAGGTCAACTAGCCTAAATTTCACGAAACATTACATATCATATAAAAGAAACTGAAATCATACCTTGGCCGATTATCCTCCATGCTCAAAACCACTTCACCACAAGCTTTTAAGCCTTCACTTAACACCAAACAACACCAAGAACACTCTATAACATGAAAAACAACAAGAATCAAAGCTAGGATTTATGACATTCAACTAAACACAAGAATTTAGTGATATCTTACCTTGTCCAACGAGTTTTGGGATAAAACCCACTACTCACCCAAGCTAGATTACACCTAAACAACAAGAACACAAAGAAACTCAACAACTCAAAGAGCCATTTTTGAAAATGACATAGGGCAGAAAAACTGGGAAGGAAAGAGTAAGTTTCTTACCACTTTGTTTATCTAGAAATGATGAGCTTGATGAGAGTTTCACGTGACCGTAAACGGCTCGTCAATCGGAACACCGTAACCTAAGATATGGCTCAAAGAAGGAGAGAGTGAATAGTATTTTTCTTCTTCCTCTCTTCCCTCAAAGACCAGTGCCCCCTTTGTGTGTGTGTGTGTGTGTGTGTGCGTGTGTGTGAGATGAGCTGAAAAAGGCTCATTAAAGGGTGTATATGTGTTGGGCTTGGGCTCAGTCTAACCGCGTAGTGTTTTTAGTTTGTTTGGCCCAACTTTGGACCAAACCTTTAGGATAAGTGCCCGGTTTGATATTTCAAATACTTTTCTAAGATTTTCTACTGCTTTATTCTCTCCCACGTAGTACTAGACAGACTTAAGCCGGTACTGACGGCTAATCTATCGGTACGCATTTTTACGCGAAATTTTTCAAAAGAGAACCTTTTCCCACTCAGAAAAATCCACTGAATCCGAATCTCACATTTATATATTTAGAAAAATATTTTTATATTTTTCGACCTATTTCAGACATTTAATTATTCTATAATACTTAAGCGGCTTTACGCGAAAACTCTAGTTCTTACATTGACATAATGACATAATACTACTTTATATGTTGAAATTTCACACACACAACACTACTTACCTTTTAAATGATGCAAAATTGATGAACACATCAGGAGTAGGATGAGCAGCATAAGATGCTTTAATGCTGCAACAAAGTAAAACTAAAAGAGATAACAAAACTACAAAATTATAAGAATTTTACTTACCAAATTGCAGAAATATGCCTAAAAAAAGTGAAACCAAATAATTAGATAAAAAATCATAACCAAAACTAATTTCAAAAAACAAACCCCTAAGGAAATAACAATCAGAAATACCAAAAATTCAAAAAACTTAAAATAACCAGAGACTATCATATGTTCTAAAATTCAACAGAAGAGGGAGGAGCTAGAACTTCAAAATGCGACAGAGATGGCTGAACAGATAGCTGAACAACGACAGAAGAGAGGCTAAACAATAGGGAAATGGATACTGAACAGAGGTTCAAACACACAACGGAACAGAGGCTGAGCAGAGGCTGGAAGAAGACAACTGGAGAAGCGGCAGAAGCACGGCAAAACGGCGCTGGATGCACGGCGAAACAGAGGGAGAAGATCGGCAAAACAGAGGTAGAAGCTTCGTAAACAATGGCCAAACAGATGCCTTGTGATGATGCCGGAATGGTGCAGATATGGCAGACCAGACGTGTCGGCGCCTTCCCCTTCTTCATCCCTTCTTCTTCCTTCACCCTCGTTCACTCACTCTATCTTCTCTGTTTTCTTCTTTCTTCCTGAGTGACGATGTTGTGTGTGCGGCTGAGTGAGAGATGATGAGGGGGATGGATGAGTCAGGCCCATGTTGGGTAAACTTCTGAAATAAGCTCTTTCGAAAAAAGAGCTTAAAATATAAAGACTTTTATTAATATTAGTTTATAAATAAGTTCTTTTGTGTTTGGATTCTTAGTTATGAAGTACTTATTTTAAAGTTGTAACATTTAGATAAATGACTCAAAAAATAAATTTTTTTACACAAAGAGAATAGATATTAAGATAACGATGATCACAAATACCTTTCAATATTGAATGTTGATTTTGCATAACTTAATCACTGAGATTTTATATCACACATAATGTTAAATATAAATTTAATAATAAAAATATTATGGTAGAATGATAAAAAAAATTCTAGAAGAAACATATGTATAGCAGTCAGATAGAACATTGTTTGAAAATGGTGAAAAGTCGGTACTTTTAGTAGATAAAATATTACGTGAAAATGATAGTGGAGGACCAATATTTTCAGCAAAAACAGTAAATATTTTTCACGGAGCCAAGAATAAAAGTATCACAATGGTCTCTTTTATTTTGAACTCAATTTTTTTTAATGGGAGCAAGTGATAAAATAACTTTTGAGAAGTAGAAACACGTTATATTTTTTTACTTTTTCAAAAATTTTCAATTAACTTTTTAGAAAGTTAAAAATATTTCTCAAAAATGATACCAAATATGCGTAATATAACTTATCCAAAAGTAAAAAAAAAGTAACTTTTATTAGTTTCCAAACGTGCTCTTAGTAAAATTAGGGTTAGAGTTAGCTAAAAGGAACAAGGATAACACATGAATTTGCATAAAATTAGAGAGTAGAGTAGTAATTGAGAATTAAATTAAATTTATTAAAATTATTTTAAAAATATTATTTACTTATCAACTTACTAATTAGTTTTAAATAAATATTTTAATTTAAAATTAGAAATAATTTAATTAGTTTGTTTAGTTCATAAAATTAAACCACAAATTCTAATTTTTCAAATTAAATTATCAAATTTTTATTATTTCTTAATTACTAATATTTTAAATTTTAAATAGGAAAATATCCAATTATTATAAATTTTATATGAGACCAAAATATTTTTAAACTCAAAGTATCGTTAATTTGACAAAAATATTTTTAGTAAAATAATTTTTTAAATATAAAATCTTAAATAAATATAATAAATCATAAATAACTCATTATTTTAATTTTTAAAAATTCGGTGTCTTACCTTTAATAGTTTGAAATAAATTTTTTTATTAGTTACAATAAATCTTTGAATTTTGTAACAAATAAATAACTTGTTACAAAAATATTGTATTTTATGATAAATTAATTTTTTGTTACAAAATATTTAGAATTTTTAAAATAAATAGATATTTTGTTACAAAATATTTTAAATTTTTGCAATGATATAATTTTTTGTTACAAAATATTATAACATTTTACAACAGAACAACAATTCAATACGAAAGGCAATATAACTTGTAACAAAAGAAATTACGTTGTTATAAAATATTAAAATATTTTGTAACAAATTTTTTTATTGTTACACAATATTCTTATTCTATAACAATAACTAATATTGTTATGAAAAACCATAATTTATAACAATTTTAAATTTGTTACAAATGCTCTATTTTTTTGTAGTAATTGCTCATAGTGGCGGTTACCAACAAAATAACATTGATGATGGTAAGAAGATGAGAAGAGAACTCGTGCACGAGCACAATTCACACTTCTTGCGAAACAGAAACAACGACAACAATGGTGCCTTGGATCAATTGGAATCTATAAAAGAATTCATCCAGCAAGACGTTGTAAGATGCCAGAGGATAAACGAAAGATGTTGTATATATCCACCAATAACAAGAAACAACACTTGAATAACAGAAAAGAGATCTATGAAACAACGGATAAAGTGATGAAGGGTAAAACGACGTTGTTGTCTAATAGTTGTATATGTGAGGACTGAGGAGGGTTTTCAATTGCGGTGAAGGAAGTGGTTGGAGGAGAAGAGTGGGAAAGGAAATGGAGCAGTGGTTGTGTTGAAATTGTTGATAGTCGATAGGAAAAGGAAGGTGAGGGGATGGAGGAGTGGTGGTGATGTAAAGAGATTGTGACAGCGAAAAAGGTTAGATGATATAGATAAAGAAAGAAAACGAAGATGAAAGGTCAGAGGTATTTATAAAATTATGAACAAAAATTTAATAATTGGTCATTTTTATTGAACGAAATTTATTTTATATGAATATAACTTTAATTTTAAATTTTTATGATCAATTTTGTCAATGTACGAATTTTTTATGATAAAAAATAATTATTTATTATATATCTTAAATAATAAAGAATTAAAAACCATTTTTTATTTAATTGGATATTAGGTAGTCTGTTTAAAAAATATATACAAGTTAAATAGAATTTTCGCTGCAAAATAAGAAAGAAAATGGAAAAGCCAAACAAGGACCATATACCCTTTATCAGTTTATCTATCGTCATCTTAGCTTCTATCACGGCAATTACCCTACAAAGATATTTAATTCGATTTTTTTTTTTAAATAAAAAAAGTTAACCCCCATTAAGACCTAGGCTCGGAATCGCAACATGCTTGCATATTCATTATTACTATCCTTATATTCTAGTAAAAGAAAATATGCTATTTTTTTCGATATGAAAATTTTATTTGTGTTGTATTTGGGTATTTTTAAAATTAACGTAGAAGTAATTAGATCGTCTAATTTATTTGTGTGAAACTGAAATTTTAAATTTGTATAAGAGTAATCAGACCGTTCAATTATAGGTATATTAATTTTTTTTAATTGGACCGTTCGATTTATTTAAAATAAAAAATAATTACTGAATTAAAATTATATATATATAGTCTGTTTACCTAGTTGACAAGATCTTTTTATATTTTTTGAGTCTTCTTTTTTCAGATTCGAGAGTTCTCTCCTCTTCTGTTTGGATTTTCGTCTCTATTTTAAACTATTACAATTTTAAAATTCATTTTGAGGTGAGGAAAAAATAGATGATAAAGTTATATTAAAAGTATATTATTTTGTTCAGATTTTGTTATAAATATCTGAAGGAGTGAAATTTATATGTGAGAATCTGTTAGATATTGTTATTCCATTCACAATCTCATTTGAAGAAAACTAGCTAAAAGGTATGATTGGTGAGAAGATAAATTCTCAAATGTCAAGAAGAGCATCATGTATTTTATACAGGTATCATATATCAGTATTTGATAGATTTGTTCAATTTCAAAATAAAATATGTAACTAATGAAACGAGCATGCAAGAAATGTTTTTAATATATATTAAAACTCGCTCCCAGATCTCATCCATTGAGTTGTATATTGAGTTCGAACAATTTAAAACTGATCAAAATATTGAATAGAAAGATTACAATAATGACAGTAAAAAAGAGTTTAAAAGCAACTGCAAGGTCGTTAGTCTAGATAGTGACAAAAATAAAAATGACGACACTATAGAGACAGATGTGATAAAGTGATAAATACACTAACAAATCAGCATTCATTTGAGAAACCATCTTTTATCCACACGTTAAATTTAAAAGCTATACATATACCAAAATTTTCTTAATATATAAATACAGGTACGTAATTTAAATATTTATATGTAATTAAGTCAATAAATTTATCAATCATTTTTTAACAACTTCGAATTACTTAACAACTTATCTACTATTATTATATTAATAACAATAACTATTATATTCAAAGATTTAAAAAACATAATTATAATTTGAATATCATAAATATATTAATAAACTATCTAACAACAATTTATTACTTACTAATCAAATAGCTAACAGCAATTAATTAATTATTAAAAATATATAATTTATATAATTAGAGTGTCTGAGATAATTAATAATATATAATTCATGACAATCAATTTCTCTAAATTTTGGTCTTCTTAGCATGTTTATACTTCAGTTGTTGCTGGAGATGATGACTTCAGTTTTTTAAAGTTGTTGAAGAACACCTTTAGAAAAAATTGTGTTGGTGGAGTGGTGAGATTTCTGAAAGGAATGGATGAGTAAGAAAGTGTGTGTGTGGGAGTATATTAACCGTAGAGAGATCGGACTACATGAACGACATATTAATGATGATACACAAATCGGATAGACCCAATTACTTCCTCCTCAAATCAGATTGTCTGATTTGTTCTCCCTGAAATCACAATTACATTAAACACCCTACTCTCCCATAATGGTGTAATGCACCAAAGTGGTTTCCATTTGTAAATTAAAAAATTAAAAGAAAATAAAATATATTTTTTTAATATTAATAATTTTTTAAAAAATATTTTTATCATTTAATTTCATTCAATTGTATTCTTAATATTTTTTATTCATTCAATCTTATTCTTATTGTTTTAATTTATATAAAAAAATTCTTAAATATTTTTAATTTTATTTTTAATATTTTAGATTAACTTAATTTTTAAAAATAATTTTAATTGAAATAAAAAATATTAAAAATAAAATTAAATAAAACTAAATATTAAATTATTTTAAAAAATCACAAATATTAAAAACAAAAAATATTCTATTTTAAAATTATATAAATTATAAAGTAATAAAATAAATAAATAATTATTATTAAATTTATAATTTTTATTATACGTGAATTTTATTATTTCGATTTAATAGTGATAGGACTCTCTTTTTCTTATTATTTTACAAATTTTCTTATTTTAAACGAATTTGATTCAATTAATCATAAAATAGCATTCGTATAGGTGTAAAAGCTAATATTTACGATTGGAAAATAAATTTTATCTTATAAATCAGTAGAATCATGTTACAATACTTTTAACTAAAATCAATTATAGTACAACTACCATCACTAAAATTAAAGTTTACAAATACAACACAAAATACATTAATGGAAAAATATTAAATCATAGAATATACACTTCTCTCGTCACAATATATTACGCAGACCGCTAGTTTGTATATACGGTGAATCTTATTATCACGTTAACAAAACTAGTACTATATATTCATAACTATATTAGAGATTAACTTAACAAACAAATGAAACAAAATCAAAAGAGCCCTAATAATAAAGAAGAAAGGCAGTGGACTTGGAATTCAACAAGGCAGAAAAGAAAAGAGGGAGAACCAACAAGTATAATTTTGAGGACCCCAAACCAAAAAGAAGAAAGAAAAAGTAGGAACCTAGTTGGGATTTGAAGAAGGTTGCGAATCTCTACCAACTCCACTATTATTATTATTATTATTCCCAAAAAGCCCCAGAATCTCTTGGCGGTAAGGCAAGAACAACCTCCTCTTAGACCTCTCTCCACCATCCTTCACGGCGGCCGAGCCATTTTGATTTGGCAGCACGGCCTTGCTGTTATTAATAAACAGAATCGGTTCCTTGCCATCGCTATGGCTTCTGAGTAACAAATCTCGAAGCTTCCATCTCCTCGAAGAACCAGAACCGGCAGAGCTGCTCTTCTTGCAGCTCTTTGGGTTCCACACACAGTAGCTTCCCTCCGCCACACCTTCCAGTTCGTTTTTGCTGTTGTTTTCGTGCTCCTCCAACATCAGAGCCCTCAGAGGCAAACGTCGCCGTGCCGGTGCCGGTGCCGGAGTCGTTTCACTGGCGGGAAGCGGAGAATCCGAGAAGACGCCGTTGAGGAGGACGTGTCGGCCGAAGAGTGGGTAGCTTGGAGTGATGTGGCCGTTGTGGAAAATGTCGTCGGCGGAGACGGGGGAGGAGGCAATATCTCTGGAAACGAGGGAGAATTCGAATTCGTCGTCGTCTTCGTTGTTGTCATCGTCGTCGTTGTCGTTTTGGTCATGTTGGAAGTCGTTTTGGGGCCATGAGGAGGGAAAAAGGAGGTCGTTGGCGTAGAGAGGGTCTTGTTGAAGTTCTTGGATGACTCTGGCGGCAATTTGAGCGAAGGTCTCAGAAGAGGAGTAGCTGCTGAAGCTGGGAGAAGAGTGTGTGTGGGGAAGATGCTCCGTTTGCATCATTTTGATCTTGATATGGATTTGGCCTCACAACACACAGTTTTCTGTGTTTGGTTGAAAGGAAGGGGAAAAAAAAGTCAAGTGTGTAGGGGGAAGTTTCTGGGATGGATATATAAGCTGGCCAGCTGGGGCGATGTGGTCCTAAGATTTTTCTTCTCTGCCGTCACTTTTCTAACTTTATTCATCCTTGAAATTTTTTGAAACTTCTCTAGAAAAGTAAAGTAATAATTCTAAGCGGTAAAAATGATAGTTATAAGAACTGAATCCGATATCAAACCGATTAAATTATTGTTTTATTAGTTTATTAGTTTAATTGATGAGCTATCGATTGAACGGATAAAATTAGTTTTATATGTAAATAAAAAATATAAAATTTAAATTTAAAATATATATCTTCACTAATATTTTAAAAACAATTAAATTTTAACAAATTATAAATAAGTTACGGTTATTATTAAATAAATATATAAAGTTCTAATATTTTTTTATAATAAAAATTTTTTAATTTTATTTTTATATTTATTATATTGTTATATACTATACGTATTTATTGAAAAATAATATATCAAAAAAATTGTATTGTAATTAATAAAAATATTTTATATTTTTATTTATATATATTTATTAATATTTATATTAATAATTATGAATAATAAAAAATATAATTAATTTTAGTATTAGTGCATATAAAATTAAAATAATATCTAAAAAAATTATTGTGTAATTTTATTATATAATGAAAAATTAGCATATAAAATAACAAGGAATAACATGGTTTAGTGGCAAATGGAGTATGTAGTACAAGGAGGATCTAGATTCAACCACATCTTCATCAATTTTGGAATTTTTTTTGGAGAGGTTCGGTTGGACCGATTTTTGTAAGATCCGAGAAAACTAACTAGTAAATTTGATTAATTAAAACTGCATTAACTGAGATTAAGATGCCCGAAATATGTAAAAATATTTAGAACAAAAGTCTGAGCACTTATCTTAAAAGTTTTGACTCAAATTGGGCCAAAGGGCACATTGGAGAGAAGAGAAGTGAGAGCAAACCCTTGGCACTATTCATCATCATCTTTGATTGCTCATAACTTTTGCTTCGTAGCTTCGATCGCTGCACTATTTACAGCCACGCGAAGCCTATCTCCTCTTCTTCAATTCTATCCGATTGATTTAGTAAGTAACTCAAAATCCTATCTTCTCATTCAAGTGTGAATTCAAATTTTTAGCTTGGGTATTGAGGATTTTTGGTGATTTTGATGTTATAGAAGTTCTCTAGCTTGTGTTCTTAGTGATTTCCATCACTAATTTTAGTGAGTAAAGGTAAAAATCTATTTTTTCCTCTTAGTTCATCAATTTATATGAGTCCTAGTTTTGATATGTTGGGTGTTTGATTGATTTGGAATAAATATGATGATGGATTGGTATAATATGCATATATGTGAACACTATTGTGGTTTGATTAATTATGATATTTAATTGATATAGAATTGGGTCGAAGGCTGTGATAGAGTGAGGAATCTCCTATATAGTAAGTTGAGGTAAGCGGTGTGAATTGTTGTATGAGAGTGAGCATGTTTGTTGAAGCTTTGATTGAGAATTTGAATACATGAATGTTGTATGTTGTTATTGAGAATGGATATAGTCGATGGAATGTGTTAAATAAGTTGAAAATGGGTTTATTAGGCTTGGAATAGTTGAGAATTGATAAACAAGTGTTTGGAATGTGTAGAAATGATTTTGGAATTGTTTAAGATTGAATTGAGTTGAAAATTGAGAAAATTAAAGAATTGTGTAAATTTGGTAAAAACAGATTTTTAGCCAGTTTCGCTAGACCATAATTTGGTACTCAAAGTTTAGATTTAGACCAAATTTGTCTTAAAATAAAGCTAGTAGAAAAGTCTTTAAAACCATCTAAGAATGAAGAAAAATAGATAATTATATAAAAAGTTATAGAGGCTTGAATTTGGAGGTTAAAAACTGAATTCTGCAGAAGTTGTAGAAAACTGGGGTCATGTGATAAACCCCTATTTTATGATAACTTTTGGATAGAAAACATGGAGTTTATGAACTTATTTTGTATTTATTCACCAAGAATGCATGCGATTATGATTTCTTCCCAAATTGTGTTTAAGAGTTAAAAACATGCTTTTTGGACCAATAAATTGTCAATTTTAATTCGCTTTCATTTCATTCGATATTGTAATGTGTTTGTTAAGTAATCTCAGGTTTCATAGAGCAAGAATGGCTTGGAAGATGGAGCAAAAGCATTCAAAAGTGAAGAAACCATGAAAAATTGAAGAATTGAAGATTTGATAGCCATGCGTACGCAAGACCCATGCATACGCATCTTTCTCAATTTGGGCGTATGCACGAGGCATTTCTTGATTTTGCTCGAAGCTTTTTTACTTCAGTGTGACACCCTCCTCCTTTTTCATTGATGCATAGGCATCCTTAGTTAATTTTAGGTTTCTCTTTGAATAGTTTTCTTATATTCAAATCAAATTTTTTATGTTTTTAGTGAAGTTTTTATGACTAATCATATGGTTGGAGTTTTTTAGAATGATTGTGTTTTCAGAATTTATTTTTAAGTAATCAGGATAAAAGAATCAAAATAAGGAAAGACAAAAGATCACTCCTAAGAGAGAAAGAGAAGCTAGCGCCAGGTGATGAACGTAAATATTCTCATGCAGGTTAGAAACTAGTGATAAATCCGATCGTGAGTATAGTCTAACCAGCACACGAATACCGCATCAAACAATTCTAAAATCTATGACCGAGAGTATTGATCCCGGGTCTTTCTCCCTAGGAATTGCTTTAGAATGTGCATCATTGATTAGGAAAGCTTTTATGGTTTTGAGAGTTGGTGCAAGAATTCAAACTAGCAAGGCAATCAACAATTAATTGAAATAAGAGCCTTGGCCAAGGGTGAGCATTGGAAGTTTCATCATTATAGTCTCCTTCAATTATGATAAGAATTGATTGTTGCTTCACTTAGTTAACCCCCTAACAATGGAGAAAAGTCAAATGAGAGTAACTAACTTGAGTCACAAGTCCTAGTCTCACCCTAGGGAAGTCTAGCTTTAGTGCACTCCAAGTCAATTAGCAATTCTCAATTCATAATCTACAATTGATATCAACTATTCAAGTGTCTCCAATAACTCAACCCCTAAGCCAAGTGAGAGAAATCTACTCCATAGCTAAGGTTGTCATTATCACAAACAATTGGTAGGCAATTATAGAAAACATGATGCAATTGAGAGAAGAGAATTGAATAAAAGCTATCTAATCCAAACAATCATCAACAATCAAACAATTGAATGAAACCTCAATTCATTAATCCAAATTCAAAGTAACAAGCATACCAAATCTAGATCTAAGAAATTAAATCAAAAGAATATCAATTAAGAGTAAAAGAAGAGTAGATCTACACTTGTAGCCAAACAAAAAGTCAATTATCAATAGATCTCACCAAGAATTCCAAGGAAACTTGCAATGGAGGATGAAAACCTAGAGAGAAGTTGGAGCTTCTCTCTCTAGAAAATAAAATGTAACTAACTTCCTAAAAAATCTAGAATTATGACTAATTGTCCTAACACACTTAATCCTTGGTTTTCTTAAGCTTTTCCCTCCAAAATTTGCTCCAAAACAGGGCCTGGGAACCCCCTGAAATCGCTGGGCACGTGTTTCATTTAAAAAAATCATGTGCGCACATCGACGCGTATGCGCACTGCACGCGTACGCGTCCTTGGGCTCTTTTGCGATCTGCGCGCAGGCGTACGGTGCGCGCGAGCATCATAAGGGATATGGCCCAGCCATATAGGCGTGCCGGCTCCTCGCTCGGCTCCACTGCGCTGGCTCTGGATGAGCGCATCCACGCGTATGCGTCCTGTGCGCGTGCGCGTGCATGTCCAAACTTCCAATCTTTAATTTGTTTCATGCTCTTTTCATTCATGCATGCTTCCTTCATTCCTCTTGGCCATTTTTGCCCTATAACTTCTGAAATCACTTAACAAACGGATCAAAGCATTTAATGGAAATAGAGGAGGATTACAATATCTCAATTTTGATGAAAAAGAAGCATATTTTTATCTATGAGGTAAAATGGGAAAGAGACACGAAATCATGCAGTTTTATATAAATAAGTGTGGAAGATCATTGATAAAACCCTTAGATTCTATGCATGATAAACCCTAAAAAAAGGTTTATCAACCTCCCCACACTTAAAGTATATCATGTCCTCATGCTAAGGGAAAGCAAAAGATCAAAGGACTATAAGGGCGTAGGGCTCATGTGATACAATCTACCTACATGAATGCACTACGGTGTATGCTACTAACTCCTTGGCCAAGAGCAATTCAATCTTCCTAGAATACACATATATATATGCACATAGGGCAAGATGATGGATAATGTATGAACTCTACCAATTCTAGTCATCAAAGTAAAATATGCATAACTTGTATGAAGAACGCTCGTGAGAGCCGGGAACAAGGAGTTGAGCTTCGAACCCCTCACCGGAAGTATTTGCGCTCTATTTGCTCGGTGTATAAGGTTGATCACTCAATCCTCCCCTACTTCATGCTTTTTACAAAATTTGTTTTTCTTCTAACAATCAACATATATTCCATGCATGCATGCAAGTATCATGGGGTCTTTTCTTTAGGTTGTAATGGGACTAGGGTCAAGGTAAGGATACATATTTGGTCAAGTGAGCTTGAAATTTGAATCTTTGATGAGTTTAAACTTCTCACCTAACCTATGACCTCTTATACAATATTAAAGCTAACCTAACTACCCATTCTTTCACTTTTAACATACTCATGCATTCTCTTTTCATTTCTCAATACTTGTGCATTGATCTTTATTGAACTTTACTTTGGGGCATTTTGTCCCATTTTTATTTCTTTCTCTATCTTTTTTTTCTTTCTTTTCTTGCTTTTCTATTTTTTTCTTCTTTTCTTTTGTTTTTCTCATCATTTTTTTCCATTTTATTATTTTTTTCAATGCATAAGGTCTACTCATTTAATCAATACATGAGCATGTACCCAATTCCCAATATTTACAACAAAAATACAAAATTACCCTTTTTCTCAACCAATGTCCCAAAATTTCCCACACTTGAATGTTACACACACTAGCCTAAGCTAATCAAAGAACCAAATTAAGGACTTTTATTGTTTTCCGCTTTAAGGCTTGTAATGTGCTAAATTAAGAACAAAGTGGGTTAACGTAGGCTCAAATTTGGCTAACAAAGGAAGATAAGAGGTAAGGCTATTTTGGTAAGTGAGTTAATTGAAACGATGGCCTCAATCATATAAATGCATGAATACAAGGAATAATGGACATATAGAATTGAACAAATCAAAGATCACAATCGTAGGAGGAGAACAATTGCACACAAAAAGGGAAAATAAGTGGTTATAAGATGTAACCACACCATTAGGCTCAAAACTCGCTTGCTTGTGTTCTTAGCTCAAATTCTAATTCCATGTTCCAAAATACATCCTCCAAACAAGCTAAGCATCAAAAGATTTTCAAACATCAAAATTGGTAGGGTCGCCCTAAAATTCTAGTTTTCTAGGGGAGAAGTCATTGCTCTAGCCAAGTGGATTTATTAAGAGATACTAATATGCAAAAGATGCCAAAAATGAAAGACCTAGTATGCAATCTACTCTAGTTAAGAAAAGAGGTTTAAAAAATTTATTCGGGTGTTACCTACGAAGACCGGTCGGCCGACCGACCTCCCCACACTTAGAAGTTAGCACGGTCCTCCGTGCCTTGAGTGAGACGTAGTGGTTGATCGGCTTCCGAGTGTCCATCCACTTCTTCATCATCGCTTTCTTCATTATCGGTACCGGTGGACGTGGAAATTTCCGGTTCTTCCATAGGTGGTGCTAGGCAACTTAGAAGCTTCTTGACAAAAGCGTAACGGCGTTGGTTACGCCGCTCATAACGGTCAAGCTTCTTGTGGAGTTCCTCTATGCGTTTCATGGATGACTTTGGTGGTGCGGGTGAGGTAGAGGGGATGCTCATGGGGATGGATAAGTGTGGCTCTTTGGTGTCCGCCGGAGGGTAAAGGTATCTCCCGTTTAGAACAACATCTCCATCCGCCAAGATCATCAATCATCATATCACACCACTAAATACAAAAGAAAGCAAGTAAATCAAACAAACTCAACAATGCAAGAGTAAGCTCCACTTAGAACACCCATGAGAAAATGAAAAGAAATAAGGAAAGAAAATGCAACAAACAAAGAGAACATGAATGCAACTTACTTAAGAAAAAGAGTAAGAGCATGTAACTAAGGGAATGGAAAAAAAAGGGAAAAGGAAGCAAAAATTATAAATGAGGAGTACCTTGAGAGGGAGAATAGGAGATAGGGTATGGAGGTGAGAGAAAGGTTAGTGAAGAAGAAGAGAGGGGAGAGAGAAAAAAGAGGTGTGGGTCCGCCAGAGGTAGTGGAGAAGAGGAGGTAGGGATGGTAGAGAAGGGGAGAGGTAAAGAAGAGGGGTGGTGGTAAGAAGAAAGAAAGAAAAGGAAGGAGAAAGGCGCACTCTAATTCAATTGGTCCGCAAAACCGACGCGCGCGCGCCATGCACGCATGGGCAAAATCAGTAAGGGCGCGGACGCGCACGATGCGCGTGTGCATGAAGTAGCGAAAGGTGAGTGTGCGTGCGAGTGCCATGTGCATATGCGCGTGCATATGTGTTGTGCCCTCAGCACAGGTTGGGCACAACTCTGGCCCAACTCTCGGGAAAATGAACCAGAAAATAAATTGGGTGAGCGACGCGGACGCGCACGGTGCACTGACGCGTCGATTGGTATTATGGTCGAGGTATGCGTGCGCGCCAGGTGCGCCTACGCGTGAGTTCAGTTGGGCCAGTAGCATGAAATTGGCCCAACCAGGGCACAACTCTCTGGACGATGGCCCAAGATCGCAAAACGCAGTGGTGACGCGTATGTGGCTAGTGCGCGCACGCGTGCTTTAGCGCGAATTGCGATGGTCGCGTACTCGGCTAGTGCGCGCACGCGTGATGTTGGTTATGCCCAGGGCCCAAAGTTGGCCCAGAATTTGCACAACTCTATGATAGATGGCCCAGGAGTTGCGAAAGCCTAGGGACGCATACGCGCACAGTGCGCGTACGCGTGGTCCCCCTTCACTTTTTTTCTGAATGAATAGAAAAATGCCTATTTATCATGTGTCCACATGCCAAACAAGCCAAAGAAGTCAAAAACACCTAAAATCGATGCAAGACCTAAAGAGAGGTGTTCTTCCACCACACAATCAAGTCATTCATGGAGAATTCAATGCAAGGCTTTATGAGTAAAATATCCTAGGTATTTACAATTAAAACTAATCAAAGAAGACTATAGCTAAGCAATCACAAACCAATTAAGAGTTTAAAAGCTATATTCAAAAAGGGTATAAAGGATAGATCTCACCATGGTGGGGTGTCTCCCACCTAGCACTTTTGTTTAATGTCCTTAAGTTTGACTTTCACTTGTTCATTGCTCTTTGCCAAGAGGTGCATCTTCCAAAAGAAATACCTCAATCTCTTTGTTGCTCTTCATTTGTTCACCATGATACAACTTGAGACGGTGCCCATTGACCTTGAAGATATCCGAACATGAGGGATGGCACAAATGGTAAACCCCATAGGGTTCCGCCTTCACTACTTGATATGGGCCTTCCTATTTTGACCTTAGTTTACCGGGCAACAGTCTCAATCTAGAATTGTAAAGAAAGAAAAGATCACCAGCCTTGAATTCTTTGCCTCTTATGTTCCTATCATGGATGGCTTTCATTTTTTCCATGTAAAGTCTGGAGTTCTCATAAGCTTCAAGCCTCAAACATTCCAACTCCGCTAATTGTAGCTTCCTCTCAATTCCGGCTCCACCCAAACTCGGATTACACTCCTTGATGGCCCAATACGCCTTGTGCTCTATTTCCACCGGCAAATGGCAAGCTTTGCCGTACACCAACCGAAAGGGACTCATGCCAATTGGCGTTTTGTATGCCGTTCGGTAGGCCCATAATGCATCGGTGAGCTTGGCACTCCAATCTTTCCTATTGGGTTTCACAATCCGTTCTAAGATGCGTTTAATCTCCCGATTGGAAACCTCGGCTTGGCCATTTGTTTGCGGGTGGTAGGCTGTGGCTACTTTATGCATGATGCCATATTTCCTCATTAGTCCGTCCATTCTTTTGTTGCAAAAATGTGAACCTTGGTTGCTCACGATTGCTCATGGCGACCCAAATCTACAAATGATATTATTTCTCACAAAAGAAAGGACCACATTAGCATCATCCGTCCGGAGGTATTGCTTCCACCCATTTGGACACATAATCAACGGCGAGTAGAATGTAGAGGAAACCATTAGAATTTGGGAATGGCCCCATGAAGTCAATTCTCCACACGTCAAAAATCTCACAAAATAGCATAGTTTGTTGGGGAATTTCATCCTTCTTAAGAGATATTACCAAATCTAATGCATTGAGAACAAGATTTACAAAAATGAGAAGAGTCTTTGAAAAGAGTTGGCCACCAAAAGCTACAATCTAGGATTTTCCTTGCCGTTCTTTGAGGTCCAAAATGGCCTCCTCCTTCGGAGGAGTGGCAAGCTTCCAAGATTGAGTGGAATTCGGTTTGTGGAATGCACCTTCGAATTACTTGATCCGCCCCACATCTCTAAAGGTATGGGTCATCCCACACATAGTATTTGGATTCGCTTTTTAGCTTATCCCTTTGATGTTTGGAGAGATTAGGAGGGAAGGAGCGAGATACTAAGTAATTGGCGATTGGTGGATACCAAGGAATAGTTTCCAAGATTGCATGCAAGCCCTCAAAGGGAAATGAATCATTGATAGGAGTAGCATCGCCTTTTGTATGTTCAAGGCGACTTAGATGGTCCGCCACTAGGTTTTGCGTACCACTCCTATCCTTGATTTCCAAGTCAAACTCTTGCAACAATAAAACTCATCTAATCAATCTCGGTTTGGATTCCTTCTTAGCCAACAAATACTTTAATGCCGCATGATCCGAGTACACTACCACCTTTGAACCGAGAAGATATGCTCGGAATTTGTCCAAGGCAAAAACAATGGCCAAAAGTTCTTTTTCGGTAGTAGTGTAGTTGGATTGGGCTCCATCTAATGTTTTTGATGCATAGGCTATGACATATGGATTCTTACCCTCGCGTTGTGCTAACGCGGCTCCCACGGCAAAATTTGAAGCATCACACATTATTTCAAATGGCCGACTCCAATCCGGCCCTCGCACAATGGGAGCTTGGGTTAATGCTACTTTGAGCTTGTCGAAAGCCTCCATGCATTCCTTGCTTAAATCAAACTCAACATCCTTTTGTAGCAACCTTGAGAGGGGCAATGCTACCTTGCTAAAATCCTTGATGAATCTTCGATAAAATCCTGCATGTCCAAGAAAAGAGCGAAATTCCCTCTCGGAAGAGGGGTAAGGCAAACTAGATATGGCATTAATTTTAGCCGGATCTACGGAGATACCATCTTTTGAAACAATATGTCCTAAAACAATGCCTTGCTTGACCATGAAATGACACTTCTCAAAATTTAAGACAAGGTTGGTTTTAGTATATCTTTCCAAAACTTTTTCAAGACTATCCAAGCAATGATCAAAGGAATCACCATATACCGTGAAATCATCCATGAATATCTCCATGCATTGCTCTAGAAAATCCGCAAAGATGCTCATCATGTACCTTTGGAAAGTTGCCGGTGCATTGCATAAGCCGAATGGCATACGCTTGTAGGCATAAGTTCCAAAAGGGCAAGTGATGAGTGGATAATTTATACGCTTTTTGGCATTGTTTTTAGTATGTTTTTAGTATATTTTAGTTAGTTTTTATTATGTTTTTATTAGTTTTTATTCAAAAATCATATTTCTGAAATTTACTATGAGTTTGTGTGTTTTTCTGTGATTTCAGGTATTTTCTAGCTGAAATTGAGGGACCTGAGCAAAAATCTGATTCAGAGGCTGAAAAAGGACTGCAGATGCTGTTGGATTCTGACCTCTCTGCACTTGAAGTAGATTTTATGGAGCTACAAAGGCCCAATTGGCGTGCTCTCAATTGCGTTTGAAAGTAGACATCTTGGGCTTTCCAGAAATATATAATAGTTCATACTTTGCCCGAGATTTGATGGCCCAAACCGGCGTTCCAAGTCAGCATAAAAATTCTGGCATCAAAATGCCAGAACTGGCATAAAAGCTGGAGTTAAACGCCCAAACTGGAACAAAAGCTAGCGTTTAACTCCAAGAAAAGTCTCTACATGTGAAAGCTTCAATACTCAGCCCAAGCACACACCAAGTGGGTCTGATAAACCACTATTTTATGGTTTATCTTGTGCTCAATTGAGTGGTTTTTATCTACTCTTTATCCACTTATTCATACTATTTGCATGGTTTTACATTTGCCTTCCTAATTATGTACTTTGATTGAAAACATGCTTCTTTGATCTTATATTTGCTTATTATTAATCCTCTCATATTACCATTAGATGCCTTGATATGTGTGTTAAGTGTTTTCAGATATTATAAGGCAGGAATGGCTTGGAGGATGGGAAGAAAGCATGCAAAAGTGGAAGGAATGCAAGAAGTTGGAAAAATTGCTAAGTTGTCCAGCCTGACCTCTCTGCACTCAAACAGCTATAACTTTAGCTACAGAGGTCCAAACAACGCGGTTCTAGTTGCGTTGGAAAGCTAACGTCCGGGGCTTCGATTTGATATATAATATGTTATAGTTCCCCTGACGCTAGGCGACGCGACCGCGTGATCCATGAGGCCGCATCGCAGTAACGGAAATCCAGCGTGGTAAAATTCGAAACCAGCGAATTCTTGACTGTTTCTGACCCAGTTTGCGGCCCAGAAAACACAGATTAGAGGCTATAAAGTGGGAGACTGCATCCATTCATAGGAGGCTCTAAAATTCATAATTTTAGGAGTAGATGTAGTTTTTTAGAGAGAGAGGTTCTCTCCTCTCTCTTAGGATTAGGATTTAGGATTTCTCTTAGTTTTAGGAGTGCCTCTAAATCCCAGGTTCAATGTTCCTTTAATTTATGTTTCTCTTTTATTTTGATACTTTTATTTGCATTTGATTTATGTTGCCCAATTGGCTTATGAACTTTTCATGATTAAGATTTGGATGTTCTATTATAATTCGAGGTATTTCAGATTCAAGATTTCTTTCTTATGTTACTGTTGCTTCCCATCTGAAGGCATTTTTATCCCAGCAAATTTACTTTTCCTCTTTTGGTCTTGGTTAAGGAATCAGTAACTCAGGAGTTATCCAACTCAATAGCATAATTGTTATCTTGCCAATTGGTTTGAACTTCAATAATCCCAAACTTTTCTTAGGAAATAAATAGGATTCGAAGAACAAACCAATTTGTCCCTTGACCTTCCTTTGCTTTGGTAAAGGTTAACTAAGTGGAATTGAGATTCAACTTTCATTACTATTGATAAGGATAATTAATCTGGACCTCCAATTTCTAATACCTTGCCAAGAGTTTATTTTTATTATTATTATTTTATTCCCTCTGCCATTTACTATTGTTGCTTCTTATCTTATACATTAATAGAACTTGTCATATAACATATTCCCACCTTACTTCCAAAACCCCAATTTACAAAACTCATAACCAATAATAAGAACACCTCCCTGCAATTCCTTGAGAAGAAGACCCGAGGTTTGAATACTCGGTTATCAATTTCAAAGGGGTTTGTTACTTGTGACAACCAAAACGTTTGTACGAAGGGATTTTTGTCGGTTTAGAGACTATATCTACAACGCGACTGTTTTTATGACATTCTTTGCTGGTAAAAAAATCCTAACGTCAAAATGGCGCCGTTGCCGGGGAATTGCAAACGTGTGCCTTATTATTGGTTATTGTAAATATTTTATTTTTGCTTGTTTATTTGTTTTTGTTTTTATTTTTGCCTTTTCGTAAATTAAGAGGTTATTGATTTTTATTTTGTTATTAAAAAAATTTTTTTTTTCAAAAAATTTGTTGTTAGTGTTCATCTTGATCTTCAAGTTGTTCTTCGTGTTCATCTTGACCTTCAAGTTGTTCTTAGTTGTTTTCTTCGTTTCGATCTAAAAATTTAAAATTTGGTGTCATTTTATTGTTTTTCTCTTTCATCATTAAATTCAAAAATATTTTTTTAATTAATTTTTTTTCGAAAAAAAAAATTTCAGATTTTTATTTTTAAAATTTTTATCTTATCTTATCTTATTTCAAAAATCAAATTTCAAAATTCAAATTTAAAAATTTAAAATTCAAATTTCAGATTTCAAATTTCAAATTTCAAAATTTAAAAATTCAAAGTTTCAAAATTTAAAAATTCAAATTTTCAAAATTTAAAATTCAAAATTTCAAAATTTAAATAACCTTTTAATTTAAATTTGTTTTTATTTTTATTTTTAATTTTTTTTGCTATCATGAACTCTCACCCCTTTGGCTGAGTCTGGTTACAATAATGTTGCAGGAAGAAGAAATTACAATGAGAACAGGCATCAAGGTTGGAACAATCAAAGATGGGAGGAGCCACAAGGATTTGATCAACCCTCATGGCAACAACCACCTCCAGTGGACTATCAACAACCACCACCATATGCCTATTAACCCTTTCTTCAACATGACTTTGGACCACCATACTTACAAGCCCCTTTCCACCATTCATCTCCATATGACCCTAACCCACATCCACTATACCAACCACCTTATGAACCAAATGAACCATACATAGATCCACCCCAAACCTCCATGGAGAAAGCACTTGCCAATCTAAACTCTACTATACAAGCTCTCGTCGCCCAAATCAGACCACCAAATACCTTCAACAATCATCCCTCAAGCTCTAGTGCACTTCCTTTTCAACCATAGAATGATCTCTCCATCCCATCACCATCATCCATGGAAGAGCACCCACATCCATCAATCCAAGAGCAATATAATCCCAATGATGCTATTGACATGGAACAAGAGAGAAGGGATCATCTTCGCGAATCCATACTTCATAAGGAGCTAGAGGAGGCCCTAAAGGTGAAGGTAGTAAATACCCTTGAAGATGAAAGAACAATTGAAAGGAGTTGTCATGGAAAGCAAATCATCAAGGATGAGTACGATTTTATATTAAAACTACTGGACAAAGCAGTAATTATTAAAGAGGAAAAAATGGTTGAAGACTTGCGAGATGCTAAACCTCCATGGGAAAGTCAAGACATAGAGCCTCATTCCAAGACGGTTGCATTTGATGTTGAGGAGGGTGTACAACCTCCAAGGCATACCCTGGTTGAAGACTTGGAAGAGGTTGAAATTGAAGAAGCTTACAAGGAGGTGAAAGTTGTCAGAGAAGAGCACAAGGGAGTGGAGCTTGCAATTTCATTAGAAATACCTCCCCCTAAGTTACCATCATCCTTCACAACATTCAAGTGGGTAAAATTCATTCCCTTAGCTTTCTAATTCCACTTGAATATGGGCTACTGGAGACGGATGGTCAACTTAGAGCTCTTTGTGGCATAGAGAGTAAGAGGAAGATGGTTAGTGGTTGGAGTTGTCTAACAAGGTTCAACATGGTTGCATACTCAAAGTTTAAATGCAAAGGTTGGTATAAAACTCAACTGAATGGGTCTAGGAAGCTGTTTGGATGTCTCAGTGAGAATTCCAACTGTTCACCACCCAAGTGGAAAAATGATGATCAACAAGAAGATGGGTGCAAAGGCAAGGTCTGGGACCCCGGAATTCATCCCAGAAATCAACACTCTTGGGGCCTGGTCACTTGCTTTAACTTACTTGAAGGCTTTCTGCGCCTAGTTTGGGACCCCGGAGGTTACTGGAATCACAAACATTGGTGGAGATTCCTGGATGAGTTCAAGCACAAGCCACCATAACAGGGAGCTCATCAAATGTCCAACTTAAGGACTATAACTAAAAGTGCTAGGTGGGAGACAACCCACCATGGTATGATCGTTCCCTTTTCATTACTTAGTTTTATCTATTTTTGAATTTTATTTTGTTATATTGAACCTGGAGTTTTGCATCACATTCATATTAACACTGCATTCTGCATTTTTCAGATTATAAAAAAAAAAAAAGCGAGCACGCGACGCGACCGCATCAGCGACGCGTTCGCGTCGCAAGGAGAGAAGAGAAAATAAAAACGAACAGAGAGTCACGCTGGAGCAAGGCTGGAGATGTGCCAGTGGCACAATTCGTCCCACGCGACCGCATCGCTGACGCGTCTGCGTCACATGGGAACTTTGGCCTCCCACGCGACCGCGTCACCCACGCGGCCGCGTGCCCTGAAAATCGACGTAAAAAAGGTGCTTGGCCGAAAGTTGTGCTAGAGTTGGGCTGGACTCGTGCTGGAAGCCCAAGCCTCCCACGCGAACGCGTGCCCCATGCGTCCGCGTCATATTGAAGATAAGGCCATTCACGCGATCGCGTCGAACACGCGATCGCGTCACCCAGAATTTTGGCAAAAAGAGCTTCGAACAGAGAGTTGTGCGACCGCGAGGCTGCACTCGTGCCACTAGCATAAATCGAGTCACGCGATCGCGTGCCCCACGCGTCCGCATCACTCAACCTTATCGCGCACCACGCGACCGCGTCACCCACGCGACCGCGTCGCCAGCGTCGCACAACCTATCCAGATTAGTGCCAATTTTCTTATCTTTTCTCTTCTAATCCTAATTTCTTCCCTCTCTCTCCTTTCTCACTTTCTTTTTCTACTTCTCATTCTTTTTCACTTTCATTTTATTTTATTTAATTTATCTGCATACTTTCATTCATTGCATATTTTTATTTTTCTAAAGTTATTATTGGTGTTCAAATATTCTTATTAAACTGTTACATCTTTTCTGGTATTTTCTTGGTACTTGGTGACTTGTTTAAATTCTGATTGAGTAATATTATTTAAATCAATGCCAATCTTTTATATTTGTATTACTTTTGCATTGATATGAATTTATATTATCTCTCCTCTCCCACTCTTTTCCCCATTGTTGCAAATTTTGCACCATTGGTATGCCATGGCTTCTATTGTTTTCTCACTTACATGTTGAAGCTTCCATGTAAATGAGACCCTTATCATTTGGCATTAACCCATACTTCTTTTATTTTCTTATCTCTATTTCTGGGTTACTCTTCTTCCCTTTTTCTATCAGGATGGCCACTGATGAGCGGATAATTTATACGCTTTTTGGCATTGTTTTTAGTATGTTTTTAGTAGGATCTAGTTACTTTTAGGGATGTTTTCATTAGTTTTTATGTTAAATTCACATTTCTGGACTTTACTATGAGTTTGTGTGTTTTTCTGTGATTTCAGGTATTTTCTGGCTGAAATTGAGGGACTTGAGCAGAAATCAGATTCAGAGGTTGAAAAAGGACTGCTGATGCTGTTGGATTCTGACCTCCCTGCACTCAAAATGGATTTTCTGGAGCTACAGAACTCGAAATGGCGCGCTTCCAATTGCTTTGGAAAGTAGACATCCAGGGCTTTCCAGAAATATATAATAGTCCATACTTTGGCCAAGAATAGATGACGTAAACTGGCGTTCAACGCCAGCCTTCTGCCCAAATCTGGCGTCCAGCGCCAGAAAAGGATCCAAAACCAGAGTTGAACGCCCAAACTGGCATAGAAACTGGCGTTCAACTCCACAAATGGCCTCTGCACGTGCTACACTTAAGCTCAGCCCAAACACACACCAAGTGGGCCCCGGAAGTGGATTTATGCATCAATTACTTACTCATGTAAACCCTAGTGACTAGTTTATTATAAATAGGACCTTTTACTATTGTATTAGGCGTCTTTTTGACCATCTTTGGATTACCTTATGATCCTTTGATCACGTTTTAGGGGGCTGGCCATCTCGGCCATGCCTGGACCTTCACTTATGTATTTTTGACGGTAGAGTTTCTACACTCCATAGATTAAGGTGTGGAGCTCTGCTGTTCCTCAAAGATTAATGCAAAGTACTACTGTTTTCTATTCAATTCTTCTTATTTCGCTTCTAAGATATCCATTCACACCCAAGAACGTGATGAAGGTGATGATTATGTGTGACGCTCATCATCCTTCCCCCTTATGAACGCGTGCCTGACAAACACTTCTGTTCTACATGAATTAAGCTAGAATGAATATCTCTTAGATCTCCTAACCAGAATCTTTGTGGCGTAAGCTAGAATGATGGCGGCATTCAAGAGAATCCGGAAGGTCTAAACCTTGTCTGTGGTATTCTGAGTAGGATTCAATGATTGAATGACTGTGACGAGCTTCAAACTCGCGATTGTTGGGCGTTAGTGACAGACGCAAAAGGAGGGTGAATCCTATTCCAGCATGATCGAGAACCGACAGATGAATAGCCGTGCTGTGACAGGGTGCGTGAGCATATTATTCATTGAGAGGAGGGGATGTAGCCACTGACAACGGTGATGCCCTTGCATAAAGCCAGCCATGGAAAGGAGTAAGACTGATTGGATGAAGATAGCAAGAAAGCAGAGGTTCAGAGGAACGAAAAGCATCTCCATTCGCTTATCTGAAATTCCTACCAATGATTTACATAAGTACCTCTATCCCTATCTTATTATATAATATTCGAAAACACCATTATCACTTTATATCTGCCTGACTGAGATTTACAAGGTGACCATAGCTTGCTTCATACCAACAATCTCCGTGGGATTCGACCCTTACTCACGTAAGGTATTACTTGGACGACCCAGTGCACTTGCTGGTTAGTTGTATCGAAGTTGTGACAATTATGAATTAAGATCAAAGCACCAAGCTTTGGAGCCATTACCAGGGATTGTTCGAGCCTGGACATCACAATTTCGTGCACCAAGTTTTTGGCGCCGTTGCCGGGGATTGTTTGAGTCTTCGGCAAGCTTTTGGTCTGGTAACATCAGTGCCAGATTCCCTTTTGATCCGGCAACAGCACCAAGTTTTTGGCGCCGTTGCCGGGGATTGTTCGTGTTTGGACAACTGACGGTTCATCTTGTTGCTCAGATTAGGTAATTTTCTTTTTGTTTTCTTTTCAAAAATTTTTCAAAAATATTTTCAAAAAAAAATTTTTTCATCTGTTTTCGAAAAAAATAAAAAGGTTTTCAAAAATTTATTCAAAATTTTTAAGAATGAATTCTAGTGTTTCATGAAGCATGTGAAGCCTGGCTGGCTGTAAAGCCATGTCTAAATTTATTTGGACTGAGGCTTGCAATTTGTTATAAAGAGCAATATACTCTCGTGTTAAAGACTAAAGCTTGGCTGGCCATTGGCCATGTCTAGTGTTTTGGACTGGAGCTTTCTTTGAAAGCTTGGCTGGCTAGTGAGCCATGTCTAAATTCCTGGACTGAAGCTTTAGACTAACATGGCAAGATTCTTGGAATTCATATTAAAAATTGTGGAATCCTTAATTTTCTTTTTCATATAATTTTCGAAAAATATAAAATAAAAATCCAAAAAAATTAGAAAATCATAAAAATCAAAAATATTTTCTGTTTCTTGTTTGAGTCTTGAGTCACATTATAAGTTTGGTGTCAATTGCATATGCATCTTGCATTTTTTCGAAAATTTCATGCATTCATGGTGTTCTTCATGATCTTCAAGTTGTTCTTGGTAAGTCTTCTTGTTTGATCTTGACGATTTTTTGTTGTGTCTTTTCATGTTTATCATATGCATTCTTGAATTCTTAGTGTCTAAGCATTAAAGAATTCTAAGTTTGGTGTCTTGCATGTTTTCTTTGCATTAAAAATTTTTCAAAAATATGTTCTTGATGTTCATCATGATCTTCATAGTGTTCTTGGTGTTCATCTTGACATTCATGGCATTCTTGCATGTATTCATTGTTTTGATCTAAAAATTTCATGCATTGCATATTTTTCATGTTTTTCAAAAAAATTTCAAAAATAAAAAAAAAAATCTTTCCCTTTTTCTCTCATCAAATTCGAAAATTTGGATTGACTTTTTCAAAATTTTTTAAAATCAAATTGTTTCTCATGAGTCAAATCAAATTTTCAATTTGAAAATCTTATCTTTTTCAAAATCTTTTTCAAAAATCAAATCTTTTTCAAAATTCTTAGTTATTTTCGAAAATTCCAAAAATATTTTTCAAAAATATTTTTCTTATTTTTATACCAAATTTTCGAAAATAACATAAACAATTAATGTTTTGATTCAAAAATTTGAAGTTTGTTACTTGCTTGTTAAGAAAGATTCAAACTTTAAGTTCTAGAATCATATCTTGTGATTTCTTATGAATCAAGTCATTAATTGTGATTTTAAAAATCAAATCTTTTTCAAAACTAATCCTATCATATCTTTTCAAAATATCTTCTTATCTTATCTTGTTCAAAAATATCTTTTCAAAATATCTTTTCTAACTTCCTAACTTCTTATCTTTTCAAAATTTGTTTCAACTAACTAACTAACTTTTTGTTTGTTTCTTAATTTTTTCAAAACTACCTAACTAACTCTCTCTCTCTAATTTTCGAAAATATCTCCCTCTTTTTCAAAAATTTCTTTTTAATTAACTAATTATTTTTATTTTTATTTTTATTTCAAAAAAATTTTCGAAAAATACTAACAAATTTTCAAAAACCAATTTTCAAAAATCACTAACTCCTTTTCAAAATAATTTTCGAAAATTATACCTCCCCCATCCTATTCTATTTATTCATTCATATCCTAACATCTCATCTCACATCTCTTCCATTCTCACAGTAGTGTTTCTTCCTTTATACTACATTCTTTGTCTCCCACTCTTTTCTTCCACTCACAAAGGGATCCCTATACTGTGGTATAAAGGATCTCTATTATTATTATTATTATTATTTTTCTGTGCCTTCTTCTTTGTCATATGAGCAGGAGCAAGGATAAGAACATTCTTGTGTAAGCAGATCCAGAACCTGAAAGGACTCTGAAGAAAAAAATTAAAAGAAGCTAAAATACAACAATCCAGAGATAACCTTTCAAGAATTTTCGAACAGGAAAAGGAGATGGCAGCCGAAAATAATAATAATGTAAGGAAGATGCTTGGTGACTTTACTGCACCTAATTCCAATTTACATGGAAGAAGCATCTCCATTCCTGCCATTGGAGCAAACAACTTTGAGCTGAAACCTCAATTAGTTTCTCTGATGCAGTAGAACTGCAAGTTTCATGGACTTCCATCTGAAGATCCTTTTCAGTTCTTAACTGAATTCTTGCAGATATGTGATACTGTTAAGACTAATGGAATAGATCCTGAAGTCTACAGGCTCATGCTTTTCCCTTTTGCTGTAAGAGACAAAGCTAGACTATGGTTGGATTCTCAACCTAAAGACAGCCTGAACTCTTGGGATAAGCTGGTCACGGCTTTCTTAGCCAAGTACTTTCCTCCTCAAAAGCTGAGCAAGCTTAGAGCTGATGTTTAAACCTTCAGACAGAAAGAAGGTGAATCTCTCTATGAAGCTTGGGAAAGATACAAACAGTTGACCAAAAAGTGTCCTTCTGACATGCTTTCAGAATGGACCATCCTGGATATATTCTATGATGGTCTATCTGAGTTATCTAAGATGTCATTGGATACCTCTGCAGGTGGATCCATTCACCTAAAGAAAACGCCTGCAGAAGCTCAAGAACTCATTGACATGGTTGCTAATAACCAGTTCATGTACACTTCTGAAAGGAATCCTGTAAGCAATGGGACGCCTATGAAGAAGGGAGTTCTTGAGATTGATACTCTGAATGCCATATTGGCTCAGAATAAAATATTGACTCAGCAAGTCAATATGATCTCTCAGAGTCTGCATGGAATGCAAGCTGCATCCAACAGTACTCAAGAGGCTTCTTCTGAAGAAGAAGCTTATGATCCTGAGAACCCTGCAATAGCAGAGGTAAATTACTTAGGTGAACCTTATGGAAACACCTATAACTCAACATGGAGAAATCATCCAAATTTCTCATGGAAGGATCAAAAGCCCCAACAAGGCTTTAATAATGGTGGAAGAAACAGGTTTAGCAATAGCAAGCCTTTTCCATCATCCACTCAGCAACAGATAGAGAACTCTGAACAAAATGCTTCTAATTTAGCAAATCTAGTCTCTGATCTATCTAAGGCCACTGTAAGTTTCATGAATGAAACAAGGTCTTCCATTAGAAATCTGGAAGCACAAGTGGGCCAGCTGAGTAAAAGGATCACTGATATCCCTCCTAGTACTCTCCCAAGCAATACAGAAGAGAACCCAAAAGGAGAGTGCAAGGCCATTGACATAAGCGCCATGGCCGAACCTCTGAGGAGAGGAGAGGACGTGAATCCCAAGGAGGAGGACCTCCTGGGACGTCCAGTGATCAATAAGGAGCTTCCCTCTGGGGAACCAAAGGACTCTGAGGCTCATCTAGAGACTATAGAGATCCCATTGAACCTCCTTATGCCCTTCATGAGCTCTGATGAGTATTCCTCTTCTGAAGAGAATGAGGATGTTACTGAAGAGCAAACTGCCAAGTTTCTTGGTGCAATCATGAAGCTGAATGCCAAATTGTTTGGCATTGATACTTGGGAAGTTGAACCTCCCTTGTTCATCAATGAACTAAGTGATCTGGATCAACTGACATTGCCTCAGAAGAGACAGGATCCTGGAAAGTTCATAATACCCTGTACCATAGGCACCATGATCTTTAAGGCTCTGTGTGACCTTGGTTCAGGAATAAACCTCATGCCCCTCTCTGTAATAGAGAAACTGGGAATCTATGGGGTGCAAGCTGCTAAAATCTCACTAGAGATGGCAGACAGCTCAAGAAGACAGGCTTATGGACAAGTAGAGGACGTTTTAGTAAAGGTTGAGGGCCTTTACATCCCTGCTGATTTCATAGTCCTGGATACTGGAAAGGAAGAGGATGAATCCATCATCCTAGGAAGACCTTTCCTGGCCACAGCAAGAGCTGTGATTAATGTTGACAGAGGTGAAATAGTCCTTCAATGGAATGAGAACTCCCTTGTATTCAAAACTCAAGGATCTCCCTCTGCAACCATGGAGAGGAAGCTTGAAAGGCTTCTCTCAAAGCAGAGTCAACCAGAGCCCCCACAGTCAAACTCTAAGTTTGGTGTTGGGAGGCCACAACCAAACTCTAAGTTTGGTGTTGAACTCCCATATCCAAACTCTAAATTTGGTGTTGGAGAGTCTCAACAAAGCTCTGCGCATCTGTGAGGCTCCATGAGAGCCTACTGTCAAGCTATTGACATTAAAGAAGCGCTTGTTGGGAGGCAACCCAATGTTTATCTAATTCTTATTTTTATTGTTTTTCATGTTTTCTTAGGTTCATGATCATGTGGAGTCACAAAATAAATAGAAAAATTGAAAACGGAATCAAAAACAGCAGAAGAAAAATCACACCCTGGAGGAGCATCTGCCTGGCGTTCAAACGCCAGAACAGAGCATAGTTCTGGCGCTGAACACCCAAAATGGGCAGCTTCTGGGCGCTGAACGCCAGAACAGGCATGGTTCTGGCGTTCAACGCCAGAAATGGCACACAGATGGGCGTTGAACGCCCAAAATGGCCACCAACCTGGCGCTGAACGCCCAGAGTTGGGTACAAAGGCATTTTTACATGCCTAATGGGTGCAGGGATGTAATTCCTTGAACACCTCAGGATCTGTGGACCCCACAGGATCCACTCAGGATCTGTGGACCCCACAGGATCCCCACCTACCTCCACTCACCTCTTCTCACCACTCTCTTTCACACAACCCCATAAACACTCTTCCCCAAAAACCCTTCACCAATCACCCCAAACTCTCTTCCCCATCACCTCTTCACCACTCACATCCATCCACTCTTCCCCATAAACCTACCTCATAAACTCCACCTACCTTCAAAATTCAAAACCAATTTCCCACCTAAACCCACCCATATGGCCGAACCTTAACCCCCCTCCCTTCCCTATATAAAGCCCTCCATTCTTCATCAAATTCACACAACACAACCCCTCTATACCCTTCTTGGCCGAACCACATCACCCTCTCCCTCTCCTCTATTTCTTCTTCTTCTACTTCTATTCTTTTGTTTATTGCTCGAGGGCGAGCAATATTCTAAGTTTGGTGTGGTAAAAGCATAAGCTTTTTGTTTTTCCATTACCATTGATGGCACCTAAGACCGGAGAATCCTCTAGAAGAGGAAAAGGGAAGATAAAAGCTTCCACATCCGAGTCATGGGAGATGGAAAGGTTCATCTCCAAAGCCCATCAAGACCACTTCTATGATGTTGTGGCCAAGAAGAAGGTGATCCTTGAGGTCCCTTTTAAACTCAAAAGAAATGAGTATCCGGAAGATCCGACATGAAATTCAAAGAAGAGGTTGGGAAGTTCTAACAAACCCCATCCAACAAGTCGGCATCCTAATGGTTCAAGAGTTCTATGCCAATGCATGGATCACCAAGAACCATGATCAAAGTAAGAACCCGGATCCAAAGAACTATGTTACAATGGTTCGGGGGAAATACTTAGATTTTAGTCCGGAAAATGTGAGGTTGGCGTTCAACTCACCATACATGGAAGAGAACGCACGCCCCTACACAAGGAGAGTCAACTTTGATCAAAGGTTGGACCAAGTCCTTATGGACATATGTGTAGAAGGAGCTCAATGGAAGATTGACTCCAAAGGCAAGCCGGTTCAACTAAGAAGATTGGACCTCAAGCCTATAGCTAGAGGATGGTTGGAGTTTATTCAATGCTCAATCATTCCCACTAGCAACCGGTCTGAAGTTACTATAGACCGGGCCATCATGATCCATAGCATCATGATTGGAGAAGAGGTGGAAGTTCATGAGATTATACCTCAAGAACTCTACAAGGTGGCTGACAAGTCCTCCACCATGGCAAGGTTAGCCTTTCCTCACCTCATTTGCCACCTATGCAATTCAGCTGGGATTGACATAGAGGGAGATATCCTCATTAAAGAGGAAAAGCCCATCACTAAGAAAAAGATGGAGCAAGCAAGAGAGCCCAGTCATGGAGCTCAAGAGGCGCAAGAAGCTCATCACCATGAGATTCCGGAAATGCCTCAAATGCACTTTCCTCCACAAAACTATTGGGAGCACATCAACACCTCCCTAGAAGAATTGAGTTCCAATATGGGACAACTAAGGGTGGAACATCAAGAGCACTCCATCATGCTTCATGAAATAAGAGAAGATCAAAAAAGCAATGAGGGAGGAGCAACAAAGACAAGGAAGAGACATAGAAGAGCTCAAGGACATCATTGGTTCCTCAAGAAGGAAATGCCACCATCACTAAGGTGGATTCATTCCTTGTTCTTCTTTCTTCTGTTTTTCGTTTTCTATGTTATGTGCCTATCTATGTTTGTGCCTTCATTACATGATCATTAGTAGTTAGTAACTTTGTCTTAAAGATATGAATGTCCTATGAATCCATCACCTCTCTTAAATGAAAAAATGTTTTAATTCAAAAGAACAAGAAGTACATGAGTTTTGAATTTATCCTTGAACTTAGTTTAATTGTATTGATGTGGTGACAATGCTTCTTGTTTTCTGAATGTATGCTTGAACAGTGCATATGTCTTTTGAAGTTGTTGTTTAAGAATGTTAAATATGTTGGCTCTTGAAAGAATGATGACTAGGAGACATGTTATTTGATAATCTGAAAAATCATAAAAATGATTCTTGAAGCAAGAAAAAGCAGCAAAGAACAAAGCTTGCAGAAAAAAAAAAGGGGCAAAAAAAAGAATAGAAAAAAAAAATAGAAAGAAAAAGAAAAAGCAAGCAGAAAAAGCCAATAACCCTTAAAACCAAAAGGCAAGGGCAAAATAAAAGGATCCCAAGGCTTTGAGCATCAGTGGATAGGAGGACCTAAAGGAATAAAATCCTGGTCTAAGCGGCTAAACCAAGCTGTCCCTATCCATGTGCTTGTGGCGTGTAGGTGTCAAGTGAAAACTTGAGACTGAGCGGTTAAAGTCAAGGTCCAAAGCAGACAAAGAGTGTGTTTAAGAACCCTGGACACCTCTAATTGGGGACTTTAGCAAAGCTGAGTCACAATCTGAAAAGGTTCACCCAATTATGTGTCTGTGGCATTTATGTATCCGGTGGTAATACTGGAAAACAAAGTGCTTAGGGCCACGGCCAAGACTCATAAAATAGCTGTGTTCAAAGATCATCATACTGAACTAGGAGAATCAATAACACTATCTGAACTCTGAGTTCCTATAGATGCCAATCATTCTAAACCTCAATGGATAAAGTGAGATGCCAAAACTATTCAAGAGGCAAAAAGCTATAAGTCCCGCTCATATGATTACAGCTATGTTTCATTGATAGTTTGAAATTTATAGTATATTCTCTTCTTTTTATCCTATTTGATTTTCAGTTGCTTGGGGACAAGCAACAATTTAAGTTTGGTGTTGTGATGAGCGGATAATTTATACGCTTTTTGGCATTGTTTTTAGTATGTTTTTAGTAGGATCTAGTTACTTTTAGGGATGTTTTCATTAGTTTTTATGTTAAATTCACATTTCTGGACTTTACTATGAGTTTGTGTGTTTTTCTGTGATTTCAGGTATTTTCTGGCTGAAATTGAGGGACTTGAGCAGAAATCAGATTCAGAGGTTGAAAAAGGACTGCTGATGCTGTTGGATTCTGACCTCCCTGCACTCAAAATGGATTTTCTGGAGCTACAGAACTCGAAATGGCGCGCTTCCAATTGCTTTGGAAAGTAGACATCCAGGGATTTCCAGACATATATAATAGTCCATACTTTGGCCAAGAATAGATGACGTAAACTGGCGTTCAACGCCAGCCTTCTGCCCAAATCTGGCGTCCAGCGCCAGAAAAGGATCCAAAACCAGAGTTGAACGCCCAAACTGGCATAGAAACTGGCGTTCAACTCTACAAATGGCCTCTGCACGTGCTACACTTAAGCTCAGCCCAAACACACACCAAGTGGGCCCCGGAAGTGGATTTATGCATCAATTACTTACTCATGTAAACCCTAGTGACTAGTTTATTATAAATAGGACCTTTTACTATTGTATTAGGCGTCTTTTTGACCATCTTTGGATTACCTTATGATCCTTTGATCACGTTTTAGGGGGCTGGCCATCTCGGCCATGCCTGGACCTTCACTTATGTATTTTTGACGGTAGAGTTTCTACACTCCATAGATTAAGGTGTGGAGCTCTGCTGTTCCTCAAAGATTAATGCAAAGTACTACTGTTTTCTATTCAATTCTTCTTATTTCGCTTCTAAGATATCCATTCGCACCCAAGAACGTGATGAAGGTGATGATTATGTGTGACGCTCATCATCCTTCCCCCTTATGAACGCGTGCCTGACAAACACTTCTGTTCTACATGAATTAAGCTAGAATGAATATCTCTTAGATCTCCTAACCAGAATCTTCGTGGCGTAAGCTAGAATGATGGCGGCATTCAAGAGAATCCGGAAGGTCTAAACCTTGTCTGTGGTATTCTGAGTAGGATTCAATGATTGAATGACCGTGACGAGCTTCAAACTCGCGATTGTTGGGCGTTAGTGACAGACGCAAAAGGAGGGTGAATCCTATTCCAGCATGATCAAGAACCGACAGATGAATAGCCGTGCCGTGACAGGGTGCGTGAGCATATTATTCACTGAGAGGAGGGGATGTAGCCACTGACAACGGTGATGCCCTTGCATAAAGCCAGCCATGGAAAGGAGTAAGACTGATTGGATGAAGATAGCAAGAAAGCAGAGGTTCAGAGGAACGAAAAGCATCTCCATTCGCTTATCTGAAATTCCTACCAATGATTTACATAAGTACCTCTATCCCTGTCTTATTATATAATATTCGAAAACACCATTATCACTTTATATCTGCCTGACTGAGATTTACAAGGTGACCATAGCTTGCTTCATACTAACAATCTCCGTGGGATTCGACCCTTACTCACGTAAGGTATTACTTGGACGACCCAGTGCACTTGCTGGTTAGTTGTATCGAAGTTGTGACAATTATGAATTAAGATCAAAGCAACAAGCTTTGGAGCCATTACCAGGGATTGTTCGAGCCTGGACATCACAATTTCGTGCACCAGCCACCCGGAAGGGAAGCGGAAGACATTTTACATGGGGAGACAGACAAGTCCATCTGCACAATCCTTAGAGAAAAGCAACAGTTGAAACAACCCATCCACCTGCAAATCTCAGCATGCACCGAGGACGGGGCAATCTTTAAGTGTGGGGAGGTCGATACCGATCTCCGTGGGTTAGTACTTTCTTTTCAAACACCAATAATCTTATTTTCTTTATTTGTTCATTGTTGCATGTGCATATTTATTTGATTTTTTGCATTTAGTTACTGCTTGGTTAAAATAATAAGTTTCTTCTTAAGATCCTATTTTTTAAAAATTTTTACTAATTTAAAACCAAAATTTTTGTGTTAAACTTATTTGAATTTGTATTTGGAACATGGTTTTTGAGCCAAAGAACACACAACCTGTGAGACTTTGAGCTTATTTACATGGTTACATTATTTAACCATAAATATTTTATTCCTGTGTGTTTCCTTCTCTATGATTGTAATCTGTATTTTGTTCCAGTCTATATGTCCTTTGTTTAGTATATTTACATGCTTGCGTATGATTGAGGCCATATTTGATTATCAACTCACTTACCCCAAATAAGCATACCTTTTACATCACCTTTGTTAGCCCCTTGAGCTTTTAATCCCCTTCTGTTCTATAACCACATCACTAGCCTTAAGCGGAAAACAAATTAATTATCCCAATTGAATCTTTGGTTAGCTTAAGATAGAGATTGTGTAGCAAATAAGTGTGGGGAAATTGCGGAAACATGGGTTGATAAGGGAATGTAACATGTTTCTAATTTATTTGAATATTAGGAATTTGGAAACCTACTCATGAAAAACCAAAATAGAAAAATAATAAAAAATCCATGTGCATTGATAAGTTATGTTTATTTCTCTACAAATATATATATATATATATATAATATAATATAATATAATATAATATAATATAAATAAATAAATAAGGGGACAAAATTACCCCAATGTTAAGTTAATAAAAGATCAATGCACATGTGAAAAAAAAATTAATTAAAGAAAATTTGGTACATGAGTATGGGAATTATACAAAGTGGAAATTATGGGTAGCTAGGCATGAATTTAAAAAGTATATAGAGTATATGTATATTAGGTGAGAGCTTAGGTTAATTTAAGATTCATATTATAGCTCACTTGGCCATACATATATCCTTACCTTTACCCCAACCCCATTACAACCTTGAAAAGACCTCATGATGTTTGCATTTGTATACTAAATTTTGTTGATTGGTTAGATGAAGAACAAAGTTTTAGAAAGAATGATTAGAGAAGAATAGAGTGAATTACCCTATTGATGTGGGGAAAACTTGTCTCTCAACAAATCTTCCTTCGGCAAGTGTACCGAAGTTGTCGTCAAGTAAAAACTCACAATAGAGTGAGGTCGAATCCCACAGGGATTGATTAATCAAGCAACTTTAATTAGAAGAATGTTCTAGTTGAGCGAGTCCAGAACTTGGGTTGAGAGTTGTAGAAAATAAAATGGCGAGAATGTAAATAACAGAAAAGTAAATGCTAGAATTAAAGGACTGGAAGTAAATGACTGAAAATAAATTGCAGAATTGTAAATGGGAATGGGGGATTTGCTCATAAAAGTAAATCGCAGAAATTAAAGAGAATGGGTAAGATTAGAGATGGGGAGTTCATTGGGCTTAGGAGATCTTACAATTCTCCGGATCAAGTTCATTTTCATCTCTTCCTCAATCAATGCACTCATTGATCTCCTTGGCAATCTTAAGTGATTGAATTGCAATTCCTTGCAATTCAATCTCTCAAATCTTGATCAATAGCCAATTCCTTGGTCAATTACTCATGAGAAGAGATGAAGTATGGTCACTGATTATACCACATGCATTTCCCAAACCAAGTATTGAGACGGTTACAGTCACATACCCATCCAAACCCAATTTGGTCCAGCATGAGAAAGCAGTTCTAGCTTGATCTCTTCATTCCTCTTCCAAGGTTCAAAAGAGATCCAAGTTTGAATAGCTTCTCTTCCAAGATAACTACTCAATTGGATGAAGATCGAAAGCTTTCAAGTAAAATCAAGAGGAAAGATAGAAGAAGAACAATGAAGATTAGATTGATCCATCAAATTACAACAGAGCTCCCTAACCCAATGAAAGGGGTTTAGTTGTTCATAGCTCTTGAAGATGAAAACAAAGATGGAGAATACATCATAAAACTAGAAATTGCAAAGAAAGTAAAATACAGAGAGTGGTTCTTCAGCCTCCAGAACTCATTTACAATTCAAAGCTACTCCTATATATACTACTCTTCTCAGCTTCTAGTTCACTCTTCAAGTCTTGGGCCTTTGGATCTTGAGTTTGAAGCAGTTCCTTTCTTTATTTGAGCTTGGCTTTAGTTGCAGAGAGAAAGTGCGGAGTGGGCAGAGACTTAAGCTCCGGGCATAAGGAGTGTTAATCATTTAGTGAAAGTCCAAGTTCGGGAACGTTAGTGACACTTAACATTGTCACTAACGTTCCAATGCACCCCTTTTGCCTCACGTTAAAACCCACGTTAACTAGGTTAACGTGGCTTTTAACGTTGCCTTGTCAACCTTCGAGAACGTTAGTGACACTCAACATTGTCACTAACGTTCCAGTGTGCCCCTTCTTGCTTCACGTTAAAGCTCACGTTAACTAGGTTAACGTGGCTTCTAACGTGGCCTTTGCCATCCTTCGAGAACGTTAGTGACATTTAACATTGTCACTAACGTTTCAATGTGCCCCTAGGTCTCACGTTGGAGTCCACGTTAACTAGGTTAACGTGGCTTCTAACGTGGCCATCTTTTAGCCATCCCAACATTAGTGACAATGTTGAGTGTCACTAACGTTGGCTCATCCTTTATTTCTCATCGTTAGCTTTCATGTTAACCAAGTTAACGTGGAAGTTAACGTGACTCTTGGGGGTTGTGTGGTTGCTTCAACGTTAGTGACAATGTTGAGTGTCACTAACGTTGTCGACAACTCTTCATCCTCTACGTTAGTTCCCATGTTAACCAAGTTAACGTGGTACTTTGCACCATAGGCCAACGTTAGTGACAATGTTGAGTGTCACTAACGTTGGCTTCTCTTCCCCCCTTTAACGTTAGAGGCCACGTTAACTAGGTTAACGTGGCTTCTAACGTGGCCATTTATGAGTAATTGCCAACGTTAGTGACAATGTTGAGTGTCACTAACGTTGGCTCAACTTCTCTTCTCCACATTAGAGTTCACGTTAACTTGGTTAACGTGACTCTCTAACGTGGGCATTGATGGCTTTTTTTGAGAGTGTTATTGGCAATCACTTTTCTCATTAATCTTGCAAGTTACCTCCCCTTTTCTTGCTTCTTTTTGGACCTGAAATCAAGCAACAAAGTGCATCAAAGCTCTAGTCCAAGTCATGAGTAATGCAACATAATATTTGTCACTAAACTTATGCAAAATCCTCATGAAATCATGTAAAATGCACAATGTATGCTTGAGTCAAGGCATAAGTGAATATTTACCCAAAACTAGCTTATTTCCTAAAGAAATGTATGAAACTAACCTAAAAACAGTAAAGAAAAGGTCAGTGAAACTGGCCAAGATGCCCTGGCATCACAACACCAAAATTAAAGCTTGGTTGTCCCTAAGCAAGTACTGGAACAAGAGAATGATGAATGGAATATCCAGAGGAATGAGTCATCCTTGTGGAAGTCATATTACTGATTTTATGGTGGTTTCATGCATAGCAACTTAGGTTCATTCCATTACTGGCTTTCAGACCTTTATTCTGTCCTAAAACACCCACTTTGTTCATATCCCATGAGACTTTTATTCATTGATCCTTTTATTGTTATTACAAGGGTTATTTGTGTTATTTAGGCTAGGTGCTCTGTAAGGGGGCAACTCTTTAAGATAAGCTTTCAGCCAACACTCCCGAACCAGTTGGTTCAAGGTGCTAGGTGTTGAGACACCCCTAAGGACTTACTCCCTCAAGCCTATCCCCCATACATACACACTACAGGCATTTAGTTTATTTATTTTCTTTTCTTGAGACCTTGGTGTCCAGCACCTCTTTGGGTTACTAAGTGTTCTGTAGTGAAGGTTACTCTTGATAGTGGACTTTCAGCTGATAATCCCGAGTTAGTTAACCCAAGTTACCAAGTGATAAGGCACCCCTAAGAGCTTATTCATCCAAGTAGATCCCTCACACAGGAGCACCACAGACACTTGTCTCAAGGTCCAAACCATTGGTGCCTAGCCTTATTGCTTACTCTTTTTCTTTTGTTTTTTCACTTCCATTATTCTTTCCCTTTTCTCTTATTAGGATCTTGTCATATGCTCAGTCTCATGGGTATATCCAAAGTCAAGTATTCAGGATAGATAGTTGTCCTCCTAACCTTGTGGTTGAACCAACTTAGCTAACTTATGACTACCCCAAAGATTCATGAATGCACTTCCACAATATGAACTCTACCCTGGTCTTTTGAAAACAATCATTCTCTTTTTATTTGATTTAAAGGGACAAGCTTACAAGTAGGTTAAGTGATGGTGCAGTAACATAAAGACTAGTGCACATAGACCTATTCAGAACTTAAAAGACAGAATTTAAAAAGGTTTAACATAACATGGAAGCAGGTTCTATTTCATACAAGATCTTCCTTATTTAAAGCATAGAAAACGATGGACTAAAAAGAACTCCACCACCTTTCATTCATGTGGATGTCCATGCTCCCATCCTTGTTTGTCCTTATTGTGTCTCTCTTGAGTGCTTGTACTTCCACTTCCCTTGCCTTTTCCAAGCAGCTTCCTCCAGAAACCACTATCTTCCATCTTCTTCTTGAGTGTCTCCTTTTGCTGTTTCACTTTCCTCTCTTCTTGTTCTACAAATTCTTTTTGGACTTCATCATATATAGGGATGGCATAGTGTAGCTGATGCATATTACTGGTCATGTAGTTCAACTCGGCTTGAGTGTTTACATAGAACTCCTCCCTATGTAGTTGCCTTCCTTCATTGAGTACACTGAACTCATTGAAAGTTTTCATTTAGGCTATCTGCCACTGGTTGAGTTCTTGCAAGTGCTTCTCTTGAATCTCTTGCTTCTCATTCACTTGGTTGATGGCTTGAGTGAGCTGGGAGTATTGTTCCTGCTGCTGCTCCATTTGTTGTTTTTGCCATGCTTCCTGTTGACTCAGCCGGTTCAGTATTTGCTCTTGTCCTTCCATATGTCTCTGTCCTAAATCTTCAATGGCTCTTAGAAGGTGAGTCATATTCAAGTTGGCTGGGTCATGATGCTCTTCTTGTTGATATTCTTCCTGATGGTATTCTTCTTGATGAGCTCCTTCCTGGGCCCTTTGCCTTCCTATATGTGGCCTTCTTAGTTGCTGAGCCGGTGTGGTATAGACCATTCGCTCGAGTGTGACTGGCCTTCCTAGGTTCACCCAGTCTGGGCTGCTGTCCTCAAATATTACCTTGGCCTTGTTGCACAAGCGGAGAATGGTGCTGGGGTACCAAAGTCTGGCACCTGAGTCAGCTTTCTCAGCTGACTCTTGAATCCCTTCGGCAATGAGCTCATGCACTTTGATTTCCCCACCTTGTACTAAGCATTGTACCATAGTGGCTCGATTGATGTTGACCTCTGAATTATTAGCAGCTGGTAGGATGGACCTCCTTACATCAAACCACCCTTTGGCTTCAGGGTGAAGGTCTCCCCTTTTTATGAATTTTGGTCTCCCATCTGAGTACCTCTCCCAGTCAGCGGCTATGACACATATATCTGATGCTATCTCTGAGAGCTCATCCTTATCGGGGCTTCTACTTATCCTTGCCTGATAACTCTCCTCATCAAAATGAGGTGATTTCAAATGAAGAGCTCTTGTTATGGCACTTGGGCTGAAATTCACCTCCTTTCCTCTCACATAGCTTTTGAAGGTTGGGACTTTGGTCTTATCCTCTCTAACTGCATTTGCATAGAATTCTTTGATGAGGTTTCCATTGATCTTCCCCTCTGGACTGGTGAGCAATTGCCACCCCCTCTGTTTGATTTTTCTCCAAATCTGTGGTGATTCATTGGCATTGATTTGGAAGATTAACTCTGGCAATATCTTTCTGGCCCTTATCCGCTCAAATTCATGCTCATGAAGGGCAGTCTTGAATCTCTTGTCATCAAAAGGAGTACTCACCATAGGTTCCTTCCTCTTTTGCCTCTTTGAGCTTGATGATGCCATGACTTGAGTTGTTGCTTGAGGGGGTTTGAGGCTTCGGATAGATGAAGAGTGGGTTGGTTAAAGCAATGTGTGATGAAGGGTTTAGTGTGCCAATAGAAGTGTGGAGAGTGGGGATTTGAATGTGAGGAGTGAGCATGCACTAAGGTTCACTTATATAAGAAAATCATGAGTGAATGAAGGGTGTGGATTGCATGAATGTTTACTAGATGGACGGATGGGGTTGTGTATGAAGGAAAGACAAGGATCATCACTTAATGAGAGTGATTGGTTCGGTCTTCAAGGGTCTTCTTTCTCCAATGTTGTATGGCAACGTTTCCTCATGCGTTCCCTCTTGAGACATGTGTGTAGTGCTCTTCATTAAGTGGCGAAATCTCCCCCATTTAATTGTCCAATCAATCCCTTTTCATACTTCTTTTCCTTTCCTATAAAGATTTGAATTAAGGAAATTAATATCATAAAAAATTTAAACTCTACGGCTATAATAAAATGAAAGAAAGGATTTGATTGTTTATTTATGAATTCCAACTAACTAACTAACTATTGGTGGTTCCTTATATGAATTTTGGTGGCACCATGGGGTGACACCAAACTTAGTTTGGATCACTGTGATGGAGGTGTTGTGTTCAAAGCTCCCAAGACTAGCATGCATCTTGGTTTGCTTTGAACACCAAACTTGTTCCTCACTATATTCTGCATAAGAAGATTTTCACCAATTGTTTGTCAAGTTTGGATTGAAGCTCATAAAAATCGACTTATTCATTATCTTCTGAAAGCATATAAAACATGGGTTGCCTCCCATGAAGCGCTTCTTTAGCGTCACTAGCTTGACGTTTTTTTTTTATCACGGTGGTTGGTAGTGCTTAAAGTCCTCCCCTCTTGCTGTGGACTTGTATCCATTGGTTGGATCAATGATCTCCACATGTTCCAGGGAAAGAACTCTGTTGATAGTGAAGACCTTAGGTAATTGAGATGGCACAGTAGGGAGATTAGGGGGAATATCTGGGAAGTAAGCTAAGACAACTCTATCCCCTGGAGAGAAGTCTTCCGTAGGGATCTTCTTGTTCTTCCATCTCCTTGGTACCTTCTTCTTTGTTTCTTTTGAGGTTGCCTTCCCCTTGGTGACCTCTTTTCTCCAAGGAATTGTGATGCTGTCTTCACCTGCCTCTAGAGGTTTGGGTTCTTCCAACTTTTCCTTGAGCTGTGGCAATTGCTGTTTTCCTTGTTTGTCAGTTAAGGGGGGTCTCAGAATGAACTGGCTGTGCTTCAGTGCTTGTTTCCTCCTTCAGTATCTCATTATCATTTGTGCTTAGTTCCTTGTCCTCTTGATCTGTTTCTTGTGAGAGTTTGAAACATTGAAGCTGAGTCGTTCATCATGGATTCTCAATATTAGCTCCCCTTTCTCTACATCGATAAGTGCTCTGGCCGTAGCTAGAAATGGTCTTCCCAATATGATTGGGTGAGTGTGACTTTCTTCCATGTCCAGAATGACAAAGTCTGTTGGGAGAAAGTACTTCCCAACCTTTAGCAACACATTTTCCACCACTCCTATTGCTTGCTTTTGAGTTTTGTCAGCCAGTCTGATAATGACATCTGTGGGCATTATCTCATTGATCTGTAGCCTCTTCACCAGGGATAAGGGCAGTAAGTTGATGCTGGCCCCTAAATCGCATAGTGCTCTGTCGAACATATTTTCACCTATGGCACAAGGGATATGAAAACTTCCTGGGTCTCTTCTTTTTATAGGCAACTCAGGTTGAATAAGGGCACTACATTCCTTGTTCATCACTATAGTCTGCCCTCCCTTGAGTGAGCTTTTCCTGGGAAGAAGTTCCTTCATATACTTGATGAATGCAGGCATTTGTTGAATTGCCTTGATGAATGGTATGTTCACATGCAGAGATGCAAACAAGTCTAGGAACCTTGAGTATATTCTTTTTCCCACAGCACCATTGAGCAGTTGAGGGAATGGTGCATAGAGCTTCAGCAGCTCTTGTTGTGAGATTTCTGGTTCTTTGTGATCTCTATCCTCCTCCTTTGTTGAGTTGTCTTCAGGTTGTTTACACATTTTGCCTTGCTTGTCTTCAATCTCTTGATCACTTGTAGTGACCATTTTGCAATCTTCCCATCTTACTTTCTTTGCTTCTCCCTTGGGGTTTTTATCAGTGTCACTTGGGAAGATATCAGTAGGTTTGGGAATCTTCTCAGCTAAATATCCCACCTGGAATTCCAGCTTCCTAATGGTTTCTCCCTGGTTCTTAATATTGGCTCGCACCTCCTCTTTGAACACCTTATTTTCTTGAATCTCTTGGCATATTCCTTCAAGTAAGGCTTCAATCTTAGAGAGCCTGTCATCAATTGATGAGTGGTTCGGAGTAGATGTGCTATTTTGGTTTTGATAAGTATGTGGAGAAGTGTTGTTGTGGGGGTGTTGAGATGTCCTCTGGGTGAATTGTTGGTGAGCTGCATTGTTGTTGGAGTTGTAACGTCTCTGGTCTTCGTTTTGATCTTGCTCACTTTCCCACCCAAAGTTCAGGTGATTTCTCCATCCAGGGTTGTAAGTCTTGGAGTATGGATCATAGTTTTTCCTTGGTGAATTCCCAATGTAGTTGGCTTGCTCCTGACTCCCTTCTGCTTCTTGGTTTACTCCTTCTTGTGTTGTTGATGAAGTGGAGATTGCTGCTACTTGGTTCATCTCCATCTTCTTGGTGAGGTCAGCCAGCTGCTGGGTAATGAGCTTGTTTTGGGCCAACAGAGCGTCTACATTGTTTAGCTCCATCACTCCTCTTGTGTTCCCTCTTTCAGAAGCATAGAAGTAGTCATTTTCTGCTATTGTTTCAATAACATCTATGGCTTCCTCAATGGTCTTCTTCTTGTTCAAGGACCCTCCAGATGAATGGTCTACTGCCTTCTTTGACTCATAAGAGAGCCCTTCATAGAAAATGTGCAGCTGGACCCATTCGTTGAACATGTCAGGTGGACACTTCCTTGTTAAGTCTTTGAACCTCTCCCATGCTTCATACAGAGTCTTACCATCCTGTTGCCTGAAGGTTTGAACCTGAGCTCTCAGCCTATTGATTCGTTGAGGAGGGTAGAATCTTGCTAAGAATTTGTTCACCACATCCTCCCAAGTTGTCAAGCTCTCCCTTGGGAAGGATTCCAGCCACTTGGCTGCCTTGTCTCTGAGTGAGAAGGGAAATAAGAGCAATCTATAGGCGTCAGGATGAACACCATTAGATTTCACTGTGTCACATATTCTCAGGAAGGTGGTCAAATGTTGGTTGGGATCTTGAACACCTCCTCCAAACGAACAGTTATTCTGAACAAGGGTGATGAGCCGTGGTTTAAGTTCAAAGTTGTTGGCATGGATTGTTGGCTTTTGGATGCTACTTCCACAATTGCCTGGGTTTGGATTAATGTAAGAGCCCAAAACTCTTCTATCCTCCCCAGCATGATTTGCTCCACCTCCTTTGCCATGGTTGTGAGTCTCTTCTTCATGATGATTTTCCATGTTTTCTTCCATGTTTGGTTCAAAGTATTCCTCAAACTGTTCCTCTTCTTCTTCAGCACCAGCTACTCGTTTTCCTTTTGCCTCCCTCCTTAGTCTAAGGAAGGTTCTCTCTGGTTCAGAATCAAAGGAAGTTGAAGCCCCGCTTCTTCTCCCTGTCATACAACCAACAAGTACAAGCAGAGAAAATAGGTGCAGACAGTATTTGTGTCAGAATTGATGTTAGTTGTGGGTGATGCAATATATCAAACAGTTAGTGGGTTAGCAAACAGAATTGAAAATAACAAAGAAAAACAAAAGAGTAGATGGAGAAGGGAAGAAGTTTAACTAAAACAAAAAGTAAATCACTCAAACAGAAAATTGAAATTCACAAAATAAAATGCTCAATCTAGTGATCTTCCAATCTAATCATTGTTGATGCACAATCAATCCCCGGCAACGGCGCCATAAACTTGATGCGGGGAAAACTTGTCTCTTAACAAATCTTCCTTCGGTAAGTGTACCGAAGTTGTCGTCAAGTAAAAACTCACAATAGAGTGAGGTCGAATCCCACAGGGATTGATTGATCAAGCAACTTTAATTAGAAGAATGTTCTAGTTGAGCGAGTCCAGAATTTGGGTTGAGAGTTGCAGAAAATAAAATGGCGGGAATGTAAATAACAGAAAAGTAAATGCTAGAATTAAAGTACTGGAAGTAAATGACTGAAAATAAATTGCAGAATTGTAAATGGGAATGGGGGATTTGCTCATAAAAGTAAATCGCAGAAATTAAAGAGAATGGGTAAGATTAGAGATGGGGAGTTCATTGGGCTTAGGAGATGTTGCAATTCTCCGGATCAAATTCATTTTCATCTCTTCCTCAATCAATGCACTCATTGATCTCCTTGGCAATCTTAAGTGATTGAATTGCAATTCCTTGCAATTCAATCTCTCAAATCTTGATCAATAGCCAATTCCTTGGTCAATTGATCATGAGAAGAGATGAAGTATGGTCACTGATTATACCACATGCATTTCCCAAACCAAGTAATGAGAGGGTTACAGTTACATACCCATCCAAACCCAATTTGGTCCAGCATGAGAAAGCATTTCTAGCTTGATCTCTTCATTCCTCTTCCAAGGTTCAAAAGAGATCCAAGTTTGAATAGCTTCTCTTCCAAGATAACTACTCAATTGGATGAAGATCGAAAGCTTTCAAGTAAAATCAAGAGGAAAGATAGAAGAAGAACAATGAAGATTAGTATTGATCCATCAAATTACAACAAATCTCCCTAACCCAATGAAAGGGGTTTAGTTGTTCATAGCTCTTGAAGATGAAAACAAAGATGGAGAATACATCATAAAACTAGAAATTGCAAAGAAAGTAAAATACAGAGAGTGGTTCTTCAGCCTCCAGAACTCCTTTACAATTCAAAGCTACTCCTATATATACTACTCTTCTCAGCTTCTAGCTCACTCTTCAAGTCTTGTGCCTTTGGATCTTGAGTTTGAAGCAGTTCCTTTCTTTATTTGGGCTTGGCTTTACTTGCAGAGAGAAAGTGCGGAGTGGGCAGAGACTTAAGCTCAGGGCGTAAGGAGTGTTAATCATTTAGTGAAAGTCCAAGTTCGGGAACGTTAGTGACACTTAACATTGTCACTAACGTTCCAATGCACCCCTTTTGCCTCACGTTAAAACCCACGTTAACTAGGTTAACGTGGCTTTTAACGTTGCCTTGTCAACCTTCGAGAACGTTAGTGACACTCAACATTGTCACTAATGTTCCAGTGTGCCCCTTCTTGCTTCACGTTAAAGCTCACGTTAACTAGGTTAACGTGGCTTCTAACGTGGCCTTTGCCATCCTTCAAGAACGTTAGTGACATTTAACATTGTCACTAACGTTCCAATGTGCCCCTAGGTCTCACGTTGGAGTCCACGTTAACTAGGTTAATGTGGCTTCTAACGTGGCCATCTTTTAGCCATCCCAACGTTAGTGACAATGTTGAGTGTCACTAACGTTGGCTCATCCTTCATTTCTCATCGTTAGCTTCCACATTAACCAAGTTAACGTGGAAGTTAACGTGACTCTTGGGGGTTGTGTGGTTGCTTCAACGTAGTGACAATGTTGAGTGTCACTAACGTTGTCGACAACTCTTCATCCTCTACGTTAGTTCCCACGTTAACCAAGTTAACGTGGGAGTTAACGTGGTACTTTGCACCATAGGCCAACGTTAGTGACAATGTTGAGTGTCACTAACGTTGGCTTCTCTTCCCCCCTTTAACGTTAGAGGCCACGTTAACTAGGTTAACGTGGCTTCTAACGTGGCCACTTATGAGTAATTGCCAACGTTAGTGACAATGTTGAGTGTCACTAACATTGGATCAACTTCTCTTCTCCACGTTAGAGTTCACGTTAACTTGGTTAACGTGACTATCTAACGTGGGCATTGATGGCTTTTTTTGAGAGTGTTATTGGCAATCACTTTTCTCATTAATCTTGCAAGTTACCTCCCCTTTTCTTGTTTCTTTTTGGTCCTGAAACCAAGCAACAAAGTGCATCAAAGCTCTAGTCCAAGTCATGAGTAATGCAACATAATATTTGTCACTAAACTTATGCAAAATCCTCATGAAATCATGTAAAATGCACAATGTATGCTTGAGTCAAGGCATAAGTGAATATTTACCCAAAGCTAGCTTATTTCCTAAAGAAATGCATGAAACTAACCTAAAAACAGTAAAGAAAAGGTCAATGAAACTGGCCAAGATGCCCTGGCATCACCTATACACTTGAGAGATTAGAGTGATATACACTTCCAGTGAGGGTTCAACGCTTAAATTCTATGTTCCCTGCTTTCATGAGCTGTCTTCTAACAAGTTCACTTGATTTTTATTGTCTGATTTGAATTAGTGGAAATTGGTTTATATTTGTATTGGAGAACTTATTTACTCTTAACCAAGTAAGTAAAAGCATTTAGCATGTAGTTGCATTCATAGTTTGTATTTCATACCATTCCTCTTCATCTTTATAGCTTCTCTTGAGCTTAGCATGAGGACATGCTAGTGTTTAAGTGTGGGGAGGTTGATAAACCACTATTTTATGGTTTATCTTGTGCTCAATTGAGTGGTTTTTATCTACTCTTTATCCACTTATTCATACTATTTGCATGGTTTTACATTTGCCTTCCTAATTATGTGCTTTGATTGAAAACATGCTTCTTTGATCTTATATTTGCTTATTATTAATCCTCTCTTATTACCATTAGATGCCTTGATATGTGTGTTAAGTGTTTTCAGATATTATAAGGCAGGAATGGCTTGGAGGATGGGAAGAAAGCATGCAAAAGTGGAAGGAATGCAAGAAGTTGGAGAAATTGCTAAGCTGTCCAGCCTGACCTCTCTGCACTCAAACGGATATAAATTTAGCTACATAGATCCAAACGACGCGGTTCTAGTTGCGTTGGAAAGCTAACGTCCGGGGCTTCGATTTGATATATAATATGCTATAGTTCCCCTGATGCTAGGTGACGCGACCGCATGATCTATGCTGCCACGTCGCAGTAACAAAAATCCAGCGTGGCAAAATTCGAAACCAGCGAATTCTGGACTGTTTCTGACCCAGTTTGCGACCCAGAAAACACATATTAGAGGCTATAAAGTGGGGGACTGCATCTATTCATAGGAGGCTCTAAAATTCCTAATTTTAGGAGTAGATGTAGTTTTTTAGAGAGAGAGGTTCTCTCCTCCCTCTTAGAATTAGGATTTAGGATTTCTCTTAGTTTTAGGAGTGCCTCTAAATCCCAGGTTCAATGTTCCTTTAATTTATGTTTCTCTTTTATTTTGATACTTTTATTTGCATTTGATTTATGTTGCCCAATTGGCTTATGAACTTTTCATGATTAAGATTTGGATGTTCTATTATAATTCAAGGTATTTCATATTCAAGATTTCTTTCTTATGTTACTGTTGCTTCCCATCTGAAGGCATTTTTATCCCAGCAAATTTACTTTTCCTCTTTTGGTCTTGGTTAAGGAATCAGTAACTCAGGAGTTATCCAACTCAATAGCATAATTGTTATCTTGCCAATTGGTATGAACTTCAATAATCCCAAATTTTTCTTAGGAAATAAATAGGATTCGAAGATCAAACCAATTTGTCCCTTGACCTTCCTTTGCTTTGGTAAAGGTTAACTAAGTGGAATTGAGATTCAACTTTCATTACTATTGATAAGGATAATTAATCTGGACCTCCAATTTCTAATACCTTGCCAAGAATTTATTTTTATTATTATTATTTTATTCTCTCTGCCATTTACTATTGTTGCTTCTTATCTTATACATTAATAGAACTTGTCATATAACATATTTCCACCTTACTTCCAAAACCCCAATTTACAAAACTCATAACCAATAATAAGAACACCTCCCTGCAATTCCTTGAGAAGACGACCCGAGGTTTGAATACTCGGTTATCAATTTCAAAGGGGTTTGTTACTTGTGACAACCAAAACGTTTGTACGAAGGGATTTTTGTCGGTTTAGAGACTATATCTACAACGCGACTGTTTTTATGACATTCTTTGCTGGCAAAAAAATCCTAACGTCAGGGCCCGAATGTGGATTCTGCATCATTTACTCATTTCTGTAAACCCTAGGCTACTCGTTTTCTATAAATAGGACCTTTTGCTATTGTATTTACACACCTCATGACACTTTACATGTTTCATATTGTATTTCTGACGGCATGAGTCTCTAAACCCCATGGTTGGGGGTGAGGAGCTCTGCTGTGTCTCGATGAATTAATGCAATTACTACTGTTTTCCATTCTATCACGCTTGTTTCTATTCTAAGATATTCACTCGCACTTCAACCTGATGAATGTGATGAGCCGTGACACTCATCATTATTCTCACCTATGAACGCATGCCTGACAACCACCTCCGTTCTATCTGCAATAGCTTGAGTGCATATCTCTTGGGTTTCTAATCTAAGATTAGAATCTTCGTGGTATAGGCTAGAATTATTGGCGGCCATTCCTGAGATCCGAAAAGTCTAGACCTTATCTGTGGTATTCCGAGTAAGATCTGGAAAGGGATGACTGTGACGAGCGTCAAACTCACGAGTGCTGGGCATAGTGACAGACACAAAAGGATCAATGGATCCTATTCCAACATGAGTGAAAACCAACAGATGATTAGCCGTGCAGTGACAGCGCATTTGGACCATTTTCACTAAGAGGACGGATGGTAGCCATTGACAACAGTGATCCACCAACATACAGCTTGCCATGGAAGGAGCCTTGCGTGCATGAAAAAGAAGATAGTAGGAAAGCAGAGATTCAGAAGATAGAGCATCTCCAAAACCTCAACCTGTTCTCCATTACTGCATAACAAGTATTTATTTCATGTTTTTTTTACTTTTTACAATTAAATCTGAGAATTATTGATATCCTGACTAAGAGTTACAAGGTAACCATAGCTTTCTTCAAGCCGACAATCTCCGTGGGATCGACCCTTACTCACGTAAGGTATTACTTGGATGACCCAGTGCACTTGCTGGTTAGTTGTGCGGAATTAAAAAAGTGTGATTGTGATTTCGTGCACCAAGTTTTTGGCGCCGTTGCCGGAAATTGTTCGAGTTTGGACAACTGACGGTTTATCTTGTTGCTTAGATTAGGAATAATTTATTTTTGTTGGTTTAGAGTCACTAAATTTGAGTCTTTTATTTGAGTTTAGTTTCATATTTTAAGTTTGGTGTCAATTGCATGCTTTTATTTTCTTTCAATTTTTCGAATTTGCATATTCTTAGTTCTTTCTTGATCTTTAAAAATTCTAAGTTTGGTGTCTTCTTTGTGTTTTCCTTTAAATTTTCGAAAATTTGTGTTTGATTTTCTAAAAATTTTAAGTTTGGTGTCCCTTGTGCTTTTATTTACTTAAAATTTTTTCATAAATTTGTTCTTGGTGTTCATCTTGATCTTCAAAGTGTTCTTGGTGTTCATCTTGACATTCAAAGTTTTCTTGTTTGTTCTCTTTGTTTTGATCTAAAATTTCTAAGTTTAGTGTCATTTTGTTATTTTCTCTTTCCTCATTAAAATTCAAAAAAAAAAAATCTTTTCCTTATTTTACTCATAAATTTCAAAATTTTGCATTAAATTAGTCAAAGATTTTCAAAATCACATCTTTTTTTTAGTCAAGTCAAAATTCTAATTTCAATAATTGATCTTTTCAAATCTTTTTCAAAAATCAAATTTTTTTAATTTCTTCAATCATATCTTTTCAATCATATTTTTTTATAAATTGCAATTATATCTTCTCAATCATATCTTTTTCAAAATAATTTTCAATCATATCTTTTTTATTGCTAATTTCAAAATCTTTTTCAAAAAAAAATATATATATATATCACTTAACTACTTTTCTCTTTCATATTTCGAAATTTACTAAGCATTCTTTTTCCAAAATCTTTTTAATTAATTAATTAATTTAGTTTTCAATTTTCTTTTATTTCACTTTCTTCTAATTTTTGAAAGTTTTATTTTATTTTCCATTTATTTGGTTTTATTTTTTTCAGTTACTTTTAATTAAATAAAATAAAAAAAATTAAAAATATAATTTAATTGCAATTCATATCAATTCCCTTTTCTCCATCATGGACATAAGTGGAAATGAACAGTCCAGAAGGACTCTGGGGTCATATGCTAACCCCATTACAGCTGCATATGGGAGTAGCATCTGTATACCTCCCATCAAAGCAAGCAGTTTTGAACTAAATCCTCAGCTTATTATCATGGTGCAGCAAAATTGCCAGTATTCCGGTCTTCCACAGAAAAAACCTACTGAGTTTCTGGCACAGTTCTTTTAAATTGCTAACACAGTACGTGATAAAGAAGTGGATCAGGATGTTTACAGATTATTACTGTTTCCATTTGCTGTAAAAGATCAAGCTAAGAGGTGGTTAAATAACCAAACCACAGCAAGCATAAGAACATGGAAACAATTATCAGACAAATTCCTCAATCAATATTACCCTCCAAAAAGAATGACACAGCTAAGGCTAGACATCCAAGGGTTTAAACAAGAGGATGATGAATCCCTTTATGATGCCTGGGAGAGGTACAGAGGGATGCTAAGGAAGTGCCCCTCTGAAATATTCTCAGAGTGGGTACAGTTAGACATCTTCTACTATGGGCTTACAAAAAGAGCTCAAATGTCTCTAGACTACTCAGCTGGTGGATCTATATACATGAGAAAGACGATTGAAGAGGCTCAAGAACTCATAGATACGGTTGCTAGAAATCAACATTTGTACTCAAGCAGTGAGTCCTCCATAAAAGAAGAGGCTAGGGCAGTAACTACTGATCCTAATCCTCAAGAACAACTTGTTGAACTTAATCAGCAATTACTCCTTATGACAAAATAATTAGCAGAATTTAAAGAGATGCTCCAAGACACTAAAAATGCTAACAAGAATATAGAAGCACAATTGAATCAGACAAGACAGCAGCTATCTAAACAGATAATAGAAGAATGCCAAGCCGTTCAACTAAGGAGCGGGAAGACATTGAATAAATCAGCTCAAAGTAGCAGAAAGCCAAGAAAGGAACAACTGACAGAGGATGACCAAACCACTGCCCAAAATCCCTCTGAGGACAGCAAGAGCCTAGAGAGGAATAATTCTGGTGTTCAAACACCAGAAAAGGGTGAAAGATTGGTGTCAAACGCCCAGTGGATGCCAACTTCTGGCGTTCAAACACCATAAAAGGGAGAAAAGTTGGCGTTGAACGCCCATTCCTTGCCCAGTTTTGGTGCTAAGAAGGCTTCTCCAACCACCTCTGTAGGGAATAAACCTGCAGCAACTAAGATTGAAGAATATAAAGCCAATATGCCTTATCCTCAGAAACTCCACCAAGCGGAACAGGATAAACAATTTGCCCACTTTGCAGACTATCTCAGGACCCTTGAGATAAAGATCCCGTTTGCAGAGGCACTTGAGCAAATACCCTCTTATGCTAAGTTCATGAAAGAGATCTTAAGTCATAAGAAGGATTGGAGAGAAACTAAAATGGTGTTTCTCACTGAAGAATGCAGTGCAGTCATTCTGAAAAGCTTACCAGAAAAGCTTAAAGGTCCGAGAAGCTTTATGATACCATGCACATTAGAGGGTGTTTGTACCAAGACAGCTCTATGTGACCTTGGAGCAAGTATCAACCTAATACCTGCATCCACTATCAGAAAGGTTGGCTTGACTGAAGAAGTCAAACTAACCCGGATATGTCTTCAACTTGCTGATGGCTCTATTAAATATTCATCAGTCATAATTAAGGACATGATTGTCAAGGTTGGGCCATTTGCCTTTCCCACTGACTTTGTAGTGCTGGAAATGTAGGAGCACAAGAGTGCAACTCTCATTCTAGGAAGACCTTTCCTAGCAACTGGACGAACTCTTATTAATGTACAAAAAAGGGAAGTGACCCTGAGAGTCAATGAGGATGAGTTCAAGTTAAATGCTGTCAAGGCTATGCAGCATCCAGACACATCAAATGACTGCATGAGCGCTGATATTATTGACTCTTTGGTGGAAGAGATCAATATGACTGAAAGTCTTGAATCAGAGCTAGAGGACATCTTTAAAGATGTTCAGCCTGATCTAGAGGAATTAGAGGAAATAAAAGAACCTCTGAAAATTCCTCAGGAAGAGGATAAGCCTCCTAAACCTGAGCTCAAATCACTACCACCATCCCTGAAATATACATTTCTGGGAGAGGGTGACACTTTTCCAGTGATCATAAGCTCTGCTATAAATCCACACGAAGAGAAAGCACTAATTCAAGTGCTAAAGACACACAAGACAGCTCTTGGGTGGTCCATAAGTGATCTTAAGGGCATTAGCCCAACAAGATGCATGCACAAGATCCTATTGGAGGATGATGCTAAGCCAGTGGTTCAACCACAGAGGTGGCTAAATCCAGCCATGAAGGAGGTGGTGCAGAAAGAGGTCACTAAATTACTAGAGGCTGGGATTATCTATCCTATTTCTGATAGCCCCTGGGTAAGCCCTGTCCAAGTTGTACCCAAAAAGGGAGGCATGACAGTGGTTCACAATGAAAAGAATGAACTGGTTCCTACAAGAACAGTCATAGGGTGGCGTATGTGTATCGACTATAGAAGGCTCAATACAGCCACCCGAAAGGATCATTTTCCTTTACCATTCATAGACCAGATGCTAGAGAGACTAGCAGGACATGACTATTACTGCTTTTTGGATGGCTATTTAGGATACAACCAAATTGCAGTAGATCCTCAGGACCAAGAGAAAACAGCATTCACATGTCCTTCTGGAGTATTTGCCTACAAAAAGATGCCTTTTGGTCTGTGCAATGCACCCGCAACCTTTCAGAGGTGCATGCTCTCTATCTTCTCTGATATGGTAGAAAAATTTTTGGAAGTCTTCATGGATGACTTTTCAGTATTTGGAGACTCATTCAGCTCCTGCCTTGACCATTTAGCACTTGTTCTGAAAAGATGTCAAGAGACCAACCTAGTTTTAAATTGGGAAAAATGTCACTTTATGGTGACTGAAGGAATTGTCCTTGGGCACAAAATTTTAAACAAGGGAATAGAGGTGGATGATGAGAGAACTTTTGCGTGGTCAAGAAATTTGCGGATAAATCCTCGTTGCAAGTATAGTTTCTAAACCTTCAAAAGTCCTTTCATACAAACGTTTTGGTTGTCACAAGTAACAAACCCCTTTGAAATTGATAACCGAGTATTCAAACCTCGGGTCGTCTTCTCAAGGAATTGTAGGGAGGTATGTTCTTATTATTGGTTATGAGTCTTGTAAATATTAGGGGTTTTATAAAGTAAGGTAGGGGTTTTAGAAAGTAAGGGAGCAGTATGTTGAATGGCAAGTAAAATAAAATAATGATAATAAAATCTCTTGGCAAGGTATGAGAAATTGGAGGTCCTATCCTAGTTATCCTTATCAGGTGTGAAGAGAATTGGGTTTTAATCCCACTTGGTCATTCTTTACTAATCAAAGGAAGGTTAAGTGGACTGATTAGCTTGATTCTCAAGTCCTAGTCAACTCCTGTGGAGAGACTAGCTTTTAGAGCAATCCTAGCCCAAGCAGAATCTGCCAATTTCAATCACTTGCTAAGTTTGACAACTCAAGTATTACCAATCACTTGACCAAAGCCAAAAGGAAGAAAAGTCTACTTGAATGAAAATAATTTGCATAAACAAAGAGCAGTAATAAATTAAAGAAAGCAATCATGAGTCTGAAATACCTCAAATTATATTAAATAAAATATTCAAATTATAACATGGAAAAGTTCATAAATTAAATTGGAAAAATAAATAAAAATAAAGAACCTGGGATTGAGAGCCACTCCTAAAACTAAGAGAAATCCTAAATCCTAATCCTAAGAGAGAGGAGAGAACCTCTCTCTCTCTAAAAACTACATCTACTCCTAAAATTATGAATGTGAAAGCTTATTGATGAATGGATGCATTCCCCCACTTTATAGCCTCTAATCTGTGTTTTCTGGGCCGCAAACTGGGTCAGAAACAGCCCAGAATTCGCTAGTTGCAAATTCAAACATGCTGAATTTCCATCACTGCGACGTGGCCGCATGGAGCACGCGGTCGCGTCACCTAGCATTAGGAAAACTATAGCATATTATATATCAAATCGAAGCCCCGGATGTTAGCTTTTCAACGCAACTGGAACCGCATCATTTGGACCTCTGTAGCTAAAGTTATAGCTGTTTGAGTGAGAAGAGGTCAGGCTGGACAGCTTAGCAATTTCTCCAACTTCTTGTATTCCTTCCACTTTTGCATGCTTCCTTTCCATCCTCTGAGCCATTCCTGCTCTGTAATCTCTGAAATCACTTAACACACATATCAAGGCATCTAATGGTAATAAGAGAGGATTAATAATAAGCAAATATAAGATCAAAGAAGCATGTTTTCAATCATAGCACAAAATCAGGAAGAAAAACGTAAAACCATGCAAATAGTATGAATAAGTGGATAAAGAGTTGATAAAATTCACTCAATTAAGCACAAGATAAACCATAAAATAGTAGTTTATCAACCTCCCCAAACTTAAACATTAGCATGTCCTCATGCTAAGCTCAAGAGAAGCTATAAAGATGAAGAGGAATGGTAGAATGCATGAAATGCAACCTATCTGTATGAATGCAACTATATGCAGAATGTTTCTATCTACTTGGTTAAAAGTAAACAAATCTTTTAAGAACATACATGAACTGGATTTCACTAATTCAAATCATAAAAAGGAAGTACAAATAGACTTGCAGAAGAAAATAGCTCATGAAAGCCGGGAACAAAGAATCGAGCATCGAACCCTCACTGGTAGTGTATACACTCTAATCACTCAAGTGTTTAAGGTTCGATTCTCTTAATTCTCTACTAACCTTGCTTTCTAAGGCTTGCTCTTCATCTAACAATCAACATAAATTTAATGCACAAATACACAAATCAAGAGGTCTTTTAAGGGTTGTAATGGGGTTAGGGTCAAGGTAGGATTGTATTTGGCCAAGTGGACTAAAATCTGAATCCTTAATTAACTTAAACTTGCCACCTAACTTTAGACAATCCATGTAATCATAATATAATATCTAACTATCCATTAACCATGTTTTCCACATATTCATGCATTCTAATTTCAAGTACAGTACATATGCACTGCTTTCACTTACTTTGGGGTATTTTGTCCCCTTTTTGCTTAATTGCTCTTTTTCTTTTCTTTTTCTCTTCTTTATATATATATATATATATATATATATATATATATATATATATATATATATATATATATATATATATATATATATATATATATATATATATTTTTTTTGTTTTTCTCAATGCATATGATTAAATTATTGAATGCATGAACATGTCCTAAACATTTCTTTCACATTTTCATAAAGATATATAACACCCAATTCTTAAACCAAATATTTCCAAACCCACTTTTCCCCATAGTTAATTCATGAGCACTTTCACTAGTCTAAGCTAACCAAGGATTCAAATTAAGGACAATATTGTTTTCCGCTTAGAGTTAATGATGTGCTAAAGTAAAGAACAAAGGGGTAAAATAGGCTCAAATTGGTTTGCAAAGGATAATGAAAAGTAAGGCCATATGGGTATGTAAGCTCAGTGAAACAAAGGCCTCAATCATGTAAGTGTATGCATACATCAAACCATGGAAATATAGAATTAAGCAAGACAAAGATCACAATTTTAGTGAGAAAAACACACATAAAAAATAAAATATTGGTTGAAAAATGCAACCAATTCAAATAGGCTCAAAATCTCACAGGTTTTGTGTGTTCGAGCTCTAAACCATGTTCCAGTATAATATCTCTTCAAACAAGTGTAACATTAAATTTTATTCAAATTAGTGAAATTCTCTAAAAATTTTCTTAAAAAAGAAAATATTACTATAACCAAGTGGTAAAATATGCAAAAAATTAAACAAATATGCAATCAAACATGCAAATGCAACAATGAATAAGGAAAATAAATCATTGGTGTTGAGATAGAGGAGTAACTAACCCATGGAGATCAGTATCGACCTCCCCACACTTAAAGATTGCACCGTCCTCGGTGCATGCTGAGATGTGCAGGCGGACGGGTTGCTCCAACTGACGCTTGTAGATGGAGGTGCCTTAGTTGGAGATCTCTTGGTTCCTTTCCTTGCTGGTGTCTTGTCAGTGGCCTTCTCTTTTTCTTTCTTGGTACCCATGCCTAAGGAAGAAGAAAAAAGGAAGAGTGTAAAATATAGAAAACTAAGACTAGAAGGGAGGAAATTCCAAGTGATAAGGAATGCCAAAGGAAAGATGATAGCCCAACTACATGGTAGCTACAACATGTAGGAAAGACAACAATAAAGATAAAAAAGGGGCAATTCAAAATAATAAGATGCAAGAGGATAAAAACATGCAAATAATAGGCATGAGAAGCATAGCTCAAGCATCAAGTAATAAATGTGCTAAATTAAAGAGCATGTGCAATGATGACAATTGTGAATGATAATCCCAAATACATGTGGAGCACAAGTGTTGTGAAAAAGAGGCATGCCATAAAAGCTTTTTCACAAACACTGGGTGTGCAAGTTAAAATAGGGATGAAAATAATGTAATCCAAATGTATATGAGAGCCATGAATAAATGTCAATTGTCAATCTCTCCTCAGAATAGCCACATGCTCAAATAAATTAAGGCACTTATCCAAATAAAACTCCAACACCAACATAAAAATGCATGAAAAAGAATTGAAAAAGAAAAAGGAAAGAACAAATAAATGCATTAAATTAAAGGGATAGAAGAGTAGAGGGGAAGAAGAAGAGAAAGAAAGAAGAAAGAAGAGAGAAGAAGAAAGAAATTAGGATTTGGGGAAGAAAAGATAAGATATTTTTGGCTAATTTAGATAAGTTGTACGGTGCAAGCGACGCGGTCGCGTGAGGCACGCGGTCGCGCGACTTGCACTTAAACTGAAGGACGCGGTCGCGTCGGTCACACGGTCGCGTGACCCGTTTTAGGCTAATGGCACGAGGGTAGCCTCACACTCGCACAACTCTCTGTTCAAAATTATATTAGTGCCAAATTTTAAGTGACGCAATCGCGTGGGGCATGCGATCGCGTGAGTTGGCTTTAGAAGGATATGACGCGATCGCGTGGGTCACGCAGCCGCGTGGAAAGGATTATGAGTTCAGCACCAATCCAGCACCACTTTCGCACAACTTTCGGTCGTGCACCACTTTGACGTTGAAATCCTGGTCACGCGGTCGCGTCAGCGACGCGGTCGCGTGGGACGATTTGTGCCATTGGCACGCCTCCAGCCACGTTCCTGCGTAACTTTTTGTTCGTTTGTTATTTCTCCCATCTCCTTGCGACACGGACGCGTCGATGATGCGGTCGCATCGCGTAACAATTTTTTTTTTATAATGCAGAATGCAATGCTAATATGAATGTTATGCAAAACTCCAGGTTCAATAAAATAAAATAGAACTCGAAAACAAATAAAATTAAATAAAAATGAAAAAAAAAAAGAACGATCATACCATGGTGGGTTGTCTCCCACCTAGCACTTTTAGTTAAAGTCCTTAAGTTGGATATTTGATGAGCTTCCTGTTATGGTGGCTTATGCTTGAACTCATCCAGGAATCTCCACCAATGTTTGTAATTCCAATGGCCTCCGGGATCCCAAACTAGGCGTAGAAAGCCTTCAAGCAAGTTAAAGCAAGTGACAAGGCCCCAAGATTGTTGATTTCTAGACTGAATTCCGAGGTCCCAAATCTTGCTTTTGCACCCGTCTTTGTGTTGATCATCATGATTCCATCCGGGTAGCAAGCAATCTGAATTCTCACTAAAGTGGCCAAACAACTTGCTAGACCCATTCAGTTGAGCTCTATACCAACCTTTGCGTTTAAACTTAAAGCTTCCAACCATAATGAACCTTGCAGGACAATTCTTACCACTGGCCATCTTCCTCTTACTTTTAATGCCACAAAGAGCTCTAAGTTGACCATCCGTCTCCAGTAGCCCATATTCAAGTGGGATTAGAAAGATAAGGGATATGAATTTTACCCACTTGAATGTTGTGAAGGATGATGGCAACTTAGGGGGAGGTATTTCTAATGAGATTGCAAGCTCCACTCCCTTGTGCTCTTCTCTGACAACTTCCACCTCTTTGCAAGTTTCTTCAATACCAACCTCTTCCTCTTGGTAGCTTTCTTCCAATTCAATTTCCTCTTCATTGCTTTCCAAGGGCATGGGAGGTTGTGCTTCTTCATCTTGAATCTCCATCTCTTGATCGACCTCTTCCAAGTCCTTAACCATGACATGCCTTGGAGGTTGTACACCCTCTTCAACATCAATTTCAAACATCTTGGAAAGAGGATTTATGAATGGACTTTCCAATGGAGGTTCAGCATCTCCTAAGTCTTCAACCACTTCTTCCTCCTCTATAGAAGGCGTAGCTTCTTCCAATTGTTTCAATATAAAATCGTGCTGTTCACTGTTCACCAGAGTTTCTAATATCTCCTTCATGCTACGTTCTTCATTAGATTGTCCATATGGTGTTGTGGGAGGTCCTTGAATGTTCGAACGTCTGGCAAGTAATTGACTCATTGCTTGCTCCAGTTGATGAATGGTTGTTTGAAGTTTTGCACATGTTTCTGTGAGACGATCCGTTGATTCTTGTTGCGCTCTGATATCATAAGTAGGATTATAGTGCTCTTGGATTGATGGATATGGAGATGGCAGATATTGAGGTGGTGGTTCTTGGGAGTAATTGGGTTGGAATTGGGGTGGTTCTATATATGGTTCATATGGCTCATAAGGTGGTTGGTATGGTGGTTGAGGGTTAGGATCATATGAAGGTGAATGGTGGTAAGGGGCTTGCGAGTATGGTGGTCCAAAGTCATGTTGAGAAAAGGGTTCATAGGCATATGGTGGTGGTTGTCGATAATTAAAAGGGCGCTCACCATAGCCATTGCCTTGATATGCATCACAGAATGGTTGTTGATAGTCCATTGGAGGTGGTTGTTGCCATGAGGGTTGATTAAATCCTTGTGGCTCCTCCCATCTTTGATTCTTCCAACATTCTCATTATAGTTTCCATTTCTAACAACAACATTGGAATCAAACTTGAAGCGAGAGGGGTGAGAACTCATAGTTAGTTAATAAAAATTTAAAAACAAAAATAAAAGCAAATTTAAATTAAAAGGTTATTTAAATTTTGAATTTGAAAATTAAATTTTGAAATTTGAAATTTTGAATTTTAAATTTTTGAAATTTGAATTTTTGAAATTTGAAATTTGATTTTTGAAATAAGATAAGATAAGATAAAAATTTTAAAATAAAAACCAATAACCTCTTAACTTAAGAAAAAGGAAAAATAAAAAAAATAAAAACAAATAAACAAGCAAAAATAAAATATTTACAATAACCAATAATAAGGCACACGTTTGCAATTCCCAGGCAACGGCGCCATTTTGATGAGAGAACTTTTGCGTGGTCTAGAAATTTGCGGATAAATCCTCGTTGCAAGTATAGTTTCTAAACCGTCAAAAGTCCTTTCATACAAACGTTTTGGTTGTCACAAGTAACAAACCCCTTTGAAATTGATAACCGAGTATTCAAATCTCGGGTCGTCTTCTCAAGGAATTGCAGGGAGGTATATTCTTATTATTGGTTATGAGTCTTGTAAATATTAGGGGTTTTAGAAAGTAAGGTAGGGGTTTTAGAAAGTAAGGGAGTAGTATGTTGAATGGCAAGTAAAATAAAATAATGATAATAGAATCTCTTGGCAAGGTATGAGAAATTGGAGGTCCTATCCTAGTTATCCTTATCAGGTGTGAAGAGAATTGGGTTTTAATCCCACTTGGTCAGCCTTTACTAATCAAAGGAAGATTAAGTGGATTGATTAACTTGATTCTCAAGTCCTAGTCAACTCCTGTGGAGAGACTAGCTTTTAGAGTAATCCTAGCCCAAGCAGAATCTGCCAATTTCAATCACTTGCTGAGTTTGACAACTCAAGTATTACCAATCACTTGACCAAAGCCAAAAGAAAGAAAAGTCTACTTAAATGAAAATAATTTGGATAAACAAAGAGCAGTAATAAATTAAAGAAAGCAATCATGATTCTGAAATACCTCAAATTATATTAAATAAAATATTCAAATCATAACATGGAAAAGTTCATAAATTAAATTAGAAAAATAAATAAAAATAAAGAACCTGGGATTGAGAGCCACTCCTAAAACTAAAAGAAATCCTAAATCCTAATCCTAAGAGAGAGGAGATAACCTCTCTCTCTAAAAACTACATCTACTCCTAAAATTGTGAATGTGAAAGCTTATTGATGAATGGATGCATTCCCCCACTTTATAGCCTCTAATCTGTGTTTTCTGGGCCGCAAACTGGGTCAGAAACAGCCCAGAATTCGCTAGTTGCGAATTCAAACATGCTGAATTTCCGTCACTGCGATGCGGCCGCATGAACCACGCGGTCGCGTCACCTAGCGTTAGGGCAGCTATAGCATATTATATATCAAATTGAAGCCCCAAACGTTAGCTTTTCAACGCAACTGGAACCGCGTCATTTGGACCTCTGTAGCTAAAGTTATAGCCGTTTGAGTGCGAAGAGGTCAGGCTGGACAGCTTAGCAATTTCTCCAACTTCTTGTATTCCTTCCACTTTTGCATGCTTCCTTTCCATCCTCTGAGCCATTCCTGCCCTATAATCTCTGAAATCACTTAACACACATATCAAGGCATCTAATGGTAATAAGAGAGGATTAATAATAAGCAAATATAAGATCAAAGAAGCATGTTTTCAATCATAGCACAAAATCAGGAAGGAAAACATAAAACCATGCAAATAGTATGAATAAGTGGGTAAAGAGTTGATAAAATCCACTCAATTAAGCACAAGATAAACCATAAAATAGTGGTTTATCAGTAGATCAAGCTAAAGTGGAGGTAATTGAAAAATTACCAGCACCTGCCAATGTTAAAGCAATCAGAAGCTTTCTAGGGCATGCAGGATTCTATAGGAGGTTTAAAAAGGATTTTTCGAAAATTGCAAAACCTCTGAGCAATCTGCTAGCTGCTGACATGCCATTTGTGTTTGACACAGAGTGTCTACAGGCGTTTGAAACTCTGAAAGCTAAGCTGGTCACAACACCGGTTATTTCTGCACCAGACTGGACATTACCATTCGAACTAATGTGTGATGCCAGTGATCATGCCATTAGTGCAGTGACGGGACAGAGGCATAACAAGCTTCTGCACGTCATTTACTATGCCAGCCGTGTTCTAAATGACGCACAAAAAAACTACACAACCACAGAAAAAGAGTTGCTTGCAGTGGTTTATGCCATTGACAAGTTTAGATCCTATTTAGTAGGTTCAAAGGTGATTGTGTATACTGACCATGCTGCTCTTAAATACCTACTCACAAAGCAGGATTCAAAACCCAGGCTCATAAGATGGGTGTTGCTTCTGCAAGAGTTTGATATAGAAATAAGAGACAGAAAAGGGACAGAGAACCAGGTAGCTGATCACCTGTCCCGGATTGAACCAGTAGTAGGGGCGTCTCGCCCTCCTACTGAAATTTCTGAGACCTTTCCGGATGAGCAACTCTTCGCCATTCAGGAAGTACCATGGTTTGCAGACATTGCAAATTATAAAGCTGTGAGGTTCATACCCAAGGAGTACAGCAGGGTGCAAACGAAAAAACTAATTTCTGAAGCAAAGTACTACTTATGGGATGAACCATATCTCTTTAAGAGATGTGCAGACAGAATGATCCGCAGATGCGTACCTAGAGAGGAAGCGCAGAAGATCCTATGGCATTGCCATGGATCACAGTATGGAGGACATTTCGGAGGTGAGTGAACAGCCACCAAGGTCCTCCAATGTGGGTTCTACTGGCCCACTCTCTACAGAGATGCCCGAGAGTTTGTGCGTAACTGTGACAGTTGCCAAAGAGCTGGCAACTTGCCTCATGGTTATGCCATGCCTCAACAAGGGATCTTAGAGATTGAGTTATTTGATGTATGGGGTATTGACTTCATGGGTCCTTTCCCACCATCATACTCAAACACTTACATTCTGGTGGCAGTAGACTACGTATCTAAATGGGTAGAAGCAACTGCCACACCCATTAATGACACTAAGACCATGCTGAAATTCCTCCAGAAACATATCTTCAGCAGATTTGGTGTCCCCAGAGTACTAATCAGTGACGGGGGCACTCATTTCTGCAATAAACAACTATACTCTGCTATGGTCTGATATGGAATTAGCCACAAAGTAGCAACTCCATATCACCCACAGACAAATGAGCAGGCTGAAGTCTCTAATAGAGAACTAAAAAGAATCCTGGAACGGACTGTAATTGCCGATAGAAAGGATTGGGCAAAAAGCTTGGATGATGCTCTGTGGGCATACAGAACAGCATTCAAGACTCCTATAGGAACCTCTCCATACCAGCTTGTGTATGGCAAGGCCTGTCATCTGCCCATGGAACTAGAACATAAGGCCTACTGGGCAACCAGATTCCTAAGCCTAGACGCTAAGTTAACTGGAGAGAAAAGATTGCTCCAGCTGAATGAGCTAGAGGAATTCAGACTCAATGCTTTTGAAAATGCAAAAATTTATAAGGAGAAAGCAAAAAAGTGGCATGACAAGAAACTGTCATCTAGAGTCTTTGAACCAGGACATTCTGCTGTTTAACTCTAGGCTCAGACTATTTCCCGGGAAATTGAAATCCCGGTGGAGGGGACCATATGTGATTACAAGTGTGTCACCATATGGATATGTTGAGATTCAGGTTATTGACTCTGACAAAAAGTTCATTGTTAATAGACAGAGAATCAAACATTATCTTGAAAGCAATTTTGAGCAAGAATGCTCAAAACTGAGACTAGAATAAAGCTCAGTCAAGGTCCAGCTAAAGACAATAAAGAAGCACTTGCTGGGAGGCAACCCAGCCATTAGCAAGTTATTTGTTTTAATTAATACTTATAGAAGTTTGATATAAATTTTCTTCAAGATTAATCATCAAATTGTAGGAATTCACAGAGTTACAGAAGGATTCAGCGCAAAAAACAGAGAAAAGGAGCTCACTGGTAAGAAAATGCCAGTAAGGGGCATTTTGGGCATTTAACACCAGTAAAGATACCATTTTGGGCGTTAAATGCCAGAATGGGTACTATTCTGGGCGTTTAACGCCAGAATTGCAGCATCCTGGGCGTTCAGAAAAACGCCCAGTAACAAAAGATTTCTGGCGTTTAACGCTAGCCAGGGTACCTGGCTGGGCGTTTAACGCCCACAATGGCCAACATATGGGCATTAAACGCCAGAATGGATACCATTCTGGCGTTTAACGCCAAAAAGGCAAGGGGAGAGGATTTTGTTTTCCACTTCAAAATTTTTCAAACTTTCATGTTTTGACTCATAATTTTCTGCATAAACATGTTCCAAATTTTCATCATTCACCTTCAATTTTCAAAAATTCAACAATTTTCTAAATCCCCTTTCAAATTTCTTTCAAATCCTTCCTAAATCTTCTTCAAAAACTCAAGTATCTTCTCAATTTCTTTCCAAATCTTTTCCAACTCATTCATATCATCTCTTAATTCTTAGATGCATCAACAAATTTTTAGATTTACCTCTTTGTATCTTTTCTATTTAAAAATCTCATCTTTTTCATATCATGGTTCTATTTTTTCATCAATCATATCTTTATGTCATATCTTTTTCAAATTTTCGAACTCCCTCTCCTCCACTTATAAATACACATTCGGCCATCCCCATCTATCCACCATTCGAATTTGCCTCCCCTCCTATCTCTCTCCTTTCCTTTCTTTTCCTTGAGGGCAAGTAAACCTCTAAGTTTGGTGTATTTTTCCGTGATCATTGAGCTAAGACTCATTAAGATCATGGCTCCTAAGGGAAAACAAACCAATTCAAGAGGCAAGAAAGAGAATACTCCAAAGAGTCTTTGGAATCAAGAGAGGTTCTTAACCAAAGAACATGCAGACCATTACCACAAAATAATGGGTCTGAGGTCAGTGATCCCGGAAGTTAAATTCGATCTGAAAGAAGACGAATATCCAGAGATTCAAGAGCAAATTCGAAACAAAGGATGGGAAATTCTAGCTGATCCTGAGACAAAGGTTGGAAGAAACATGGTTCAGGAATTCTACTCAAATCTATGGCTGACAGATAAGCAGAGAATAACTGGAACCGCCTTTCATACCTATAGAACTATGGTCAGAGGAAGGATTATTTACTTCCACCTGGACAAAATAAGAGAGGTCTTCAAATTGCCTCAACTACAAGATGATCTAGAATCCTTTAATAGGAGAATGGTGAGAGTAGATAAGGGGTTGGACCAAGTTCTAGAGGACATATGCCTCCTTGGAACTAAGTGGATAACCAATTCAAAAGGTGTCCCAAACCAACTCAAGAGAGGATATCTCAAACTAGTCGCAAGAGGCTGGTTGGACTTCATTGGGCGTTCTATACTGCCCACTAGCAACCGCTCTGAGGTCACTGTCAAAAGAGCAGTGATGATTCATTGTAGTATGCTGGGAAACGAAGTGGAGATTCATCATCTGATTTCTTGTGAGATTTACACAATTGCAAACAAGAACTCCACTGAAGCCAAATTGGCTTACCCAAGCTTAATTTCTTTGCTATGTAAAGATGCTGGGGTGAGGATGGGGGTAGATGAATTCATCCCAATCGAACACCCAATCCCTAAGAAGTCAATGGAAGGACAACAAGTGCAAGATAACTCCATCAAAAGGACGGCGCAAGGGTTCCTCCCAGAAATCCCTGAAATCGACTACTGGACCCGCCTAGAAGCATCTGTCACCAAGCTGCAAGAAGCTATGGATCAACTTAAGGAAGAATAGCAGAATTAAAACTGCATGCTCTGCAAGCTGCTTAAGGAACAGGAGAAGCAGGGGCGTGAGCTACAGGAGCTGAAGCGCCAGAAGCTCTCCCTTGAAGGACCAAACACCCCACAGATTGAAGGAGCATCCACTTCTCAAAATCAAGGTTGTTAAGTTCTAACTCTGTGATAACCTTTATTATTAGGAATCTATCTTAAGAGTCATTTAGTTTTCTGTTTTTAATTTTCTGTCTTCTATTATTATTGGTCTGCTCTTATATTTATTTTTGAGTCTTATTTTCCATGATTAATAAAATTTAAAGTTTAAGTCTTAAAGCTATGAATGTCCTATGAATCCATCACCTTTCTTAAATGAAAAATGTTTTAATTACAAAAGAATAAGAAGTACATGATTTCGAATTCATCCTTGAAATTAGTTTAATTATTTTGATGTGGTGACAAAACTTTTGAATTTGTTGTTTATGAATGTTAAAATTGTTGGCTCTTGAAAGAATGATGGAAAAGGAGAAATGTTGTTGATAATATGAAAAATCATAAAATTGATTCTTGAAGCAAGAAAAAGCAGTGAAAAGCTTGCGAAAAAAATGACGAAAAAAATAAATAGAAAAAGAAAAAGCAAGAAGAAAAAGTCAATAGCCCTTTAAACCAAAAGGCAAGGAAAAAATAAAAAGGATCCAAGGCTTTGAGCATTAATGGATAGGAGGGCCCACAGGAATAAAATCTTGGCCTAAGCGGCTAAACCAAGCTGTCCCTAATCATGTGCTTGTAGCGTGAAGGTGTCAAGTGAAAACTTGAGACTGAGCGGTTAAAGTCGTGATCCAAAGCAAAAAGAATGTGCTTAAGAACCCTGTACATATCTAATTGGGGACTCTAGTAAAGCTGAGTCAAAATATGAAAAGGTTCACCCAGTTATGTGTCTGTGGCATTTATCTATCCAGTGGTAATACTGGAAAACAAAGTGCTTAGGGCCACGGCCAAGACTCAGAAAGTAACTGTGTTCAAGAATCAATAATACTGAACTAGGAGAATTAATAACACTATCTAAATTCTGAGTTCCTAAAGATGCCAATCATTCCAAACTTCAAAGGATAAAGTGAGATGCCAAAACTGTTCAGAGGCAAAAAGCTACTAGTCCCGCTCATCTAATTAGAGCTAAGTTTCATTGATAATTTGGAATTTATAGTATATTATCTTCTTTTTATCCTATTTGATTTTTAGTTGCTTGGGGACAAGCAACAATTTAAGTTTGGTGTTGTGATGAGCGGATAATTTATACGCTTTTTTGGCATTATTTTTAGTATATTTTAGTTAGTTTTTATTATATTTTTATTAGTTTTTATTCAAAAATAATATTTCTGGAATTTACTATGAGTTTGTGTGTTTTTCTGTAATTTCAGGTATTTTCTGGCTAAAATTGAGGGACCTGAGCAAAAATCTGATTCAGAGGCTGAAAAAGGACTGCAGATGCTGTTGGATTCTGACCTCCCTGCACTCGAAGTATATTTTCTGGAGCTAAAAAAGCCTAATTGGTGCACTCTCAATTGCGTTGAAAAGTAGACATCTTGGGCTTTCCAGCAATATATAATAGTTCATACTTTGCCCGAGATTTGATGGCTCAAACCGGCGTTCCAAGTCAGCATAAAAATTCTGGCATCAAAACGCCATAACTGGCATAAAAGCTGGAGTTAAACGCCCAAACTGGCACAAAAGCTGGCGTTTAACTCCAAGAAAAGTCTCTACATGTGAAAGCTTCAATGCTCAGCCCATGCACACACCAAGTGGGCCCGGAAGTGGATTCTGCATCATTTACTCATTTCTGTAAACCCTAGGCTACTCGTTTTCTATAAATAGGACCTTTTGCTATTGTATTTACATTCTTCATGACATTTTACACGTTTCATATTGTATTTCTAACGGCATGAGTCTCTAAACCCCATGATTGGGGGTGAGGAGCTCTGCTGTGTCTCGATGAATTAATGCAATTACTACTGTTTTCCATTCTATCACGCTTGTTTTTATTCTAAGATATTCACTCGTACTTCAACCTGATGAATGTGATGAGCCGTGACACTCATCATTATTCTCACCTATGAACGCGTGCCTGACAACCACCTCCGTTCTATCTGCAATAGCTTGAGTGCATATCTCTTGGGTTTCTAATCTAAGATTAGAACCTTCGTGGTATAGGCTAGAATTATTGGCGACCATTCTTGAGATCTGGAAAGTCTAAATCTTGTCTGTGGTATTCCGAGTAGGATCTAGGAAGGGATAACTGTGACTAGCATCAAACTTACGAGTGCTGGGCGTAGTGACAGACGCAAAAGGATCAATAGATCCTATTCCAACATGAGTGAGAACCAACAGATGATTAGCCGTGCGATGACAGCGCATTTGGACCATTTTCACTGAGAGGACGGATGGTAGCCATTGACAATGGTGATCCACCAACATACAGCTTATCATGGAAGGAGGCTTGCGTGCATGAAGAAGAAGACAATAGGAAAGCAGAGATTCAGAAGATAGAGCATCTCCAAAACCTCAACCTGTTCTCCCTTACTGCATAACAAGTATTTATTTCATGTTTTTTTTACTTTTTACAATTAAATCTGAGAATTATTGATATCCTAACTAAGAGTTACAAGACAACCATAGCTTGCTTCATGTCGACAATCTCCATGGGATCGACCCTTACTCACGTAAGGTATTACTTGGATGACCCAGTGCACTTGCTGCTAGTTGTGCGGAATTGCAAAAGTGTGATTGTGATTTCGTGCACCAGCAAGTAAATGTTTTTTCTTGGTCCTCTAGAGCAATGTGTATTTGAAAGTATCCCGAATAGCCATCTAGGAAGCAATAATGAGATTTACTGGATAATTGATCGAGCATTTGATCGATAAACAGAAGTGGAAAATGATCTTTTCTAGTGGCCGCATTCAACCTTTGATAGTCTTTGCATACTCGCCAAGAGTTTTGCACCCGTGTTGCTATGAGCTCCCCGCTTTCGTTCTTGATTGTGGTTACCCCGGACTTCTTAGGCAGAACTTGAACGGGGCTCACCTATTCACTATCCGAAATAGGGTAGATGATGTCTGCCTCAAGTAACCGTGTTACCTCTTTCTTAACAACCTCCAAAATAGTAGGATTTAATCGCCTTTGAGGTTGTCTTACAGGTCTAGCTTCCTCTTCCAAAAAGATCTGGTGCTCACACACTTGGGGACTTATCCCCACTGGATCCGCCAAACTCCACCCTATTGCCCTTTTGTTCTTCCTCAAAACACGTAGCAACTTCTCTTCTTGTTGAGGATTTAGTTCCCTTGCTATGATCACCGGAAACTTGTGGGCTTCATCAAGGTATGAGTACTTTAGGTGGGGTGGTAATGGCTTCAATTCTAGCTTTTGCTCTTGGCTTGTCACTTGAACTTCTTCACTTGGATCTTCACTATTTCCTTCAATCATATGTTTCTCTTCTAGCTTTGCATAATGCACTTCCACTACAATGTTGTCAATTAGATCACACCGAAATATGGAATGGTTCTCTGGTGGGTGCCTTATTGCCTCTTCTAGGCTAAAACTTACAACTCTCCCATCTATCTCGAATGAGTAGGTTCCCGAATGGGCATCCAACTTGAATCTAGAGGTCCTCAAAAATGGCCTCCCAAGTAGGATAGATGATGCCCTCTCGGATTCACTTGGTGGCCTCTCAATGATATGAAAATCAATTGGAAATATCAAACCCTTGATGTTGACCAACACATCTTCCGTAATACCCGACACGGTTATTATGCTCTTGTCCGCCAAGACAAACCTAGCCGCCGACCGCTTCAACGGTGGAAGCTTCAATAAATGATAAATGGAAAGAGGCATAATGCTAACGCATGCACAAGGTCGCACATACAATCAATGAATTGGACTCCATCAATGATACAAGAAACCAAGCAAGGGCCCGGATCAATACACTTTTCCAGAATGGATCCCATCAAAGCCGAAATGGAACTACCCAATGGAATGGGTTCCAACTCATGAATTCTATCTTTGTTCATACACAAGTCCTTATGAAATTTTGCATATTTAGGCACTTGATGTATAGCATCAAAGAGGGGGATGGTTACCTCCACTTTCTTGAACATCTTCACCATAGTTGGGTCAAGTTCCACACGCTTCTTAGCCTTTCTTGCCAATGTGAGAAATGGAATTGGTTGAGCTACTTCCTCTAAGATTTACTCCTTTCTAGGGACTTCACTCCTTGGTTGAGGGTCTTCATCTTCAACTATTACATGTGACTCCTCCTCCTCTTCAATTTCTTCTATCTCAACTCCATCTTCCTCTTGAGCAACTTTCATTGGGTTAGGTGCCTTTGAATCTCTTTCCTTCAATTGCGTTCCAGACCTCAAGGTTACGGCGTTGATGCCACCTTTGGGGTTGGGCAAAGGTTGAGAGGGTATGGCACTAGAGGTTGAGGCTTGAGGAGTGGGAATAGAAGGTGGCTCCATGCGAGCAATGAGAGCTTGGAGAGTAGAAGTGAGGCCATTAAGACTTGAGTTGAGGGTGTTTTGGAGTTCCTTTTGTCCTTGGAGTATGGATCGGAGTGTGTCATCTTGATTTGGAGATGTGGAAGGGTAGGTAATTTGTGGTGCTTGGGGTTGGTTAGGTGGAAGGGGTTGTCTATGAGGTGGTATGTAGGTTTGATAGTTCCTTCTTGATTTGGTTGTTGGGTTGGAGGGTTTTGTGAATAGCGGTTTTGTGAAGTGTTGTTCCATCTTTGGTTGCCTCCATTGTCCCTTCCTCCTTGTTGATAATTGTCCCGCCAACTTTGGTTGGAGCTATCCCTCCATCCTTGATTGGAGTTGTTACTCCCTTGGCTATAGTTACCTCCTTGTTGGGGGAACCCTTGATTATAATTGCTCCCTTGGTTATGGTATCCTTGATTGGAACGTTCATAATAGGGGCGATCATAAAAGTTGTGGGTAGCCGCTAGAGTGTTATCTTCTTGGAGACTTGGACATTCATCCGTGTAGTGGGAGTAGCATGAGCAAATGCCACACACTCTTTGGGGGACCAATTGTTGACATTGTTGGTTTTGAGGAGAAGGTTGTTGTTGAGATGGAGGTTGTTGTTGATTCACTTGGAGTTGCTCTAGAAGGCTTGTCATTTCACACAAGGTCTTGGTAAGGGTCGTGGTCTCACCACTAGAAGAAACTTCATTTATGGCCTTTGGACGGTTGACTCTCCGTCTAGCATGTTGAGTGGACTCGGCCAAGTCGGTAATGAGTTGCTATGCCTCCTCCACCATCCTATACTTTGACAAAGAACCGTTGCTTGAGGCATCCAACAAATTCTTATCTTGCTCCCTCATGCCTTGGCACACATAGCTAAGCAAGACTTGAGTGTCAATCATATGGTTGGGACATGAATCAAGATGTTTGCAAAACCGTTCCCAATATTCATACAAAGTTTCCATCTCGCCTTGTACAATACATGAGATCTCCTTCCTTAGTTTGTCCGTCATTTCCACGGGCATGAACTTATCAAGGAATTCTCTTCTAAGCAAGTCCCAATCGGACACAACATCACTAGGTAAGGTATAGAACCACTCTTGGCTCTCCTCTCAAGAGAAAAAGGGAAGGTGAACAACCATATAGCCATTTCATTGGATCCTTCCCGCCTAGTAGTTGAGCACACATCATGAAAGTCCTTGAGGTGTCTAATTGGATCTTGTGCGGAAAGTCCATGGAACTTTGGTAAAAGATGGATGAGAGCAGTCTTGAGTTCAAAGTTTTCATTCAAGTTGGGATGAAGTACATGTAGAGGTTGGAGAACAAAATTCGGTGCACCCGCTTCCTTGAGAGTAACTCTCCTTGGAGCGGCCATGTTGTCAAAACCTAGATCAAAAGAAAAACTATTAGTAGTGTCATCGGAAGAGTAATTGGTGCCTTCGTTGGATGACGATGATATGGTTGGTGAATTGGTAAAAACCTTTTCACCTTCCTCAAAGACCAACCGCCTCCGAGCTTGCCTAATATGAAGCAAGGTTCTTTCAATTTCCGAATCAAAAGGTGCTAAGTTCAGATTTGGTAGTGAACACGTCATACAATGAAGGAGATAAGAAACTCATGACATCAATTGGTATCTAAGCAAAGACTAATCCTAACTATCAATCAAACAAGCAAACAATCAATTAAGAGAGAAATGCAAGTATTCATATATCAACATATTCACACTAACCAATAGAATGGCACACATAAGTAACTCCCCGGCAACGGCACCATTTTGATGAACGTAAATATTCTCATGCCGGTTAGAAACTAATGATAAATCCGATCGTGAGTATAGTCTAACCAGCACACGAATACCGCATCAAACAATTCTAAAATCTATGACCGAGAGTATTGATCCCGGGTCATTCTCCCTAGGAATTGCTTTAGAATGTGCATCATTGATTAGGAAAGCTTTTATGGTTTTGAGAGTTGGTGCAAGAATTCAAACTAGCAAGGCAATCAATAATTAATGGAAATAAGAGCCTTGGCCAAGGGTGTGCATTAGAAGTTCCATCATTATAGTCTCCTTCAATTATGATAAGAATTGATTGTTGCTTCACTTAGTTAACCCCCTAACAATGGAGGAAAGTCAAATGAGAGTAACTAACTTGAGTCATAAGTCTTAGTCTCACCCTAGAAAAGTCTAGCTTTAGTGCACTCCAAGTCAATTAGCAATTCTCAATTCATAATCTACAATTGATATCAAATATTCAAGTGTCTCCAATAACTCAACCCCTAAGCCAAGTGAGAGAAATCTACTCCATAGCTAAGGTTGTCATTATCACAAACAATTGGTAGGCAATTATAGAAAACATGATGCAATTGAGAGAAGAGAATTGAATCAAAGCTATCTAATCCAAACAATCATCAACAATCAAACAATTGAATGAAACCTCAATTCATTAATCCAAATTCAAAGTAACAAGCATACCAAATCTAGATCTAAGAAATTGAATAAAAAGAACATCAATTAAGAGTAGAAGAAGAGTAGATCTACACTTGTAGCCAAACAAAAGGTCAATTATCAATAGATCTCACCAAGAATTCCAAGGAAACTTGCAATGGAGGATGAAAACCTAGAGAGAAGTTGGAGCTTTTCTCTCTAGAAAATAAAATGTAACTAACTTCCTAAAAAATCTAGAGTTATGACTAATTGTCCTAACACACTTAATCCTTGGTCTTCTTAAGCTTTTCCCTCCAAAATCTGCTCCAAAACAGGGCCTGGGAACCCCCTAAAATCGCTGGGCACATGTTTCATTTAAAAAAATCATGTTCACACTTCGACATGTACGCGCACTGCACGCGTACGCGTCCTTGGGCTCTTTTACGATCTGCGCGCAGGCATACGGTGCGCGTGAGCATCATAAGAGATATGGCCCAACAATATAGGCACGCCGGCTCCTCGCTCGGCTCCACTGCGCTGGCTCTAGATGAGCGCATCCACGCGTACGCGTCCTATGCGCGTGCGCGTGCATGTCCAAACTTCCAATCTTTAATTTGTTTCATGATCCTTTCATTCTGCTTCCTTCATTTCTCTTGGCCATTTTTGCCCTATAACTTCTGAAATCACTTAACAAATGGATCAAAGCATCTAATGGTTATAGAAGAGGATTGCAATATCTCAATTTTGATGCAAAAGAAGCATATTTTTATCTATGAGGTAAAATGGGAAAGAGTCACGAAATAATGCAGTTTTATATAAATAAGTGTGGAAGATCATTGATAAAACCCTTAGATTCTATGCATGATAAACCCTAAAAATGGGGTTTATCACCAGGCTTCAAGGATCTCAAGCCCAGTGCTAGCTAATCCAAGTCCAACGCCAGGAACAGGCGCACAACTTGGGGCAACCAAGCCCATCGCCCAACACCGGCACCCAACTCCGGGAAGCCAAGCCCAGCGCCCAAACCATGAAGCCCAGTGCCTTCGATAATGTCTCAAGGATGGCTCCCAGCTTGGAAGGTTCAAGCCCAATGCCCATGCATTTTTGCATCTCCAAGGAGTCCAAGGTGACCCTGGCACCCAGTGCCAATTTTCGGAGCCTAACTTCAAGTTTATTTTCACTTCTAATGGCCTAAAAGTGCATTCAATTCAGGCACCAATCACCCAAGCCCAGCGCCAAGTCCATTGTCCACTCCCAAGAAGCTCTAAACTCAACCAAAGATTCAAGATAGTAGGCCTCTGCCTCCATTTCGTCCCTAGACCTAACCCTTCCATTGTGATTCTATTTTGATTTCATTGTCCCTAGCCCTAGCCCTAACCCTGTCCCATCCCTGTTTTGCTTGAAGTTGAAAATCAAAGAATATGATCGAGGAGAGCTCTTATGTTTGCAAATCAGATGTTGCAGAGAACGAAGTTTCTAAATTCTAAGGTATGGATTTTGAATATTCCTGTAATTTGTGAAATCTGAAACATAACAATTTCTTTGGTTGTGGTATATAATGAAGTTTGTTTATGAACTATATATATGAATTCCTGAAATTTTTTATCCGGAATTTGCATGCATGTTATTGTTCCTTCATGTTCTTGTTATGACTGCTGATCTTGGCTCTGCCTTCTTGTCCTTATCTAAATCTACTCTATTGTAAATCTGCTTAATTACTTTCTGATGTGTGAGCATCTTGTACCCTTTTTTCCCTTCATTTTCAAGTTGTTTTCAGTTAGAATTCATTAAATTTTATTATGTTTTAGTGCAAAAATCCTCTTTGGATGCTACTTTGAGTTGTTTTAGTGTTTCTATAATTTCAGGTGAAATTTGGAGAAATTTGGCAGAGTTTAGAGCAAAAAGAAAAAGATTTGAAGCTGCCCCCCTGGACGCTAAACGCCAAGCCAGCAAGTCAGCATTCCAGGGACATCTCTGCCTGGGCGTTTAGCGCCAGACAGTCCGAATTGAAGCCCACACTTTTGGAGCATCTCTAGTGGATTTAGCTTTTATTAGTTATCTTTTCTTTTATTTTCATAATTTTTATTTACAAACAATATCTTTTAGTTTTAGGATTTATTATTTTATTTTATTTTCAAATCTAATTAGGTTAGATATAAAAGGAAAAAAGATTCACCCTTTGAAAGAGATTCGGATCTTCTCTCTTCTGCACTTTTCAGAATCCTTGTTTTCTCTGTAAGTCCCGAGCCACTAAACCTCCTTAGTTAAGATTAGAAGATATGTTTATTTCTATGGATTAATAGTATTATTCTTCTATTTTAATTAATGTACTGATTCAATTTCAAGGATTACTTTTGTCCTTAATTTTATGAATCTGGGTGGAACGAGAGTATGACCCTTATTCTAGATGCGTTCTTTTGACCCTTGAGAGAGGTCTCTCACCTGAACACGGCTTGAAAGTAAATTTCTCCTAAATTGTTAATTACTTGAACTAAGCTGGATACGTGACATATAATCTGTTTACCTTTGAGTAATTAGGGTTTCTGTGGCCATAAACTAGATTTAAACTTAACCCTCTAATTGGAATCAAGTGACAAAGAGACTGGTGGTTGATGAAGGTTAGAGGAGACTAAATCACTAAGGGATTAAGGTTTAGTCAATTATAGTTTGCCATGAAATGAATCTTACATGATTAAAATAGTTGGTAAGAAAACTTAATCTGAACAAGTGAACATCTCCGATACCTTAACTATTTCTCTCATTGATTTCTACACCAAACTCATTATTTTCTTTCTTTACTGCTGAGAGGATATTTTATACGCTTTTTGGCATCATTTTCATATAGTTTTCATGACGTTTTGTTTATGTTTTATTATGTTTTCTTAAGTTTTAGTGCAAAATTCACATTTTTGGATTCTACTTTGAGTTTGTGTGTTTTATGGTGATTTCATATATTTTCTGGCTAAAATTGAGGAGCTTGAGCAAAAGTCTGATTCAAAAGCAGAGAAAGGACTACAGATAATATTAGGATCTGACCTCTGTGCACTCTAAAAAGCTTTTCTGGAGCTACAGAAGTCCAAATGGCGTGCTTTCAACAGCTATGAAAAGCTAACATCTAGGACTTTCCAGAAAAATATAATAGTCCATACTTTGTTTTGGAATTGAAGGCCCAAAACTGGCATTCAACGCCAGCCACCAGCCCTATTCCTGGCGTCCAGCGCCCACAGGGGAGCAACTGGAGTCCAACGCCCAAAGGGGGGTCCCTAGCCAGCGTTCAACGCCCCTAAGGGACACTAGCACGTGGGAGACACTCAAGCTCATCCCAAACACTCACCAAGTGGGCCCCAGAAGTAGATTTTCGCACTATCAACTTAGTTTACCATATTTCTGTAATCCTTAGTTATTAGATTAGTATATATAGGAGAAGATCAACCATGTTTAGGATCTCTCCAACATATCATATTTTCAAACCTTTCATTGTACAGTATGAGTCACTAACTTCCTAATGTTAAGGTTAGGAGCTCTGCTGAGTTTCATGGATCAATAATATTACTGTTTTCATTCGATATGTCTGATTCTATTCTCTTAGGCAACCTTGTTCTTCATCTTATGAATTGAGGGTGACCCGTGACAATCACTCGTGTTCTACATGGGTTCCGTGCGATTCCTGACCCAGATAGCGTTGAACTAAAGCAAGAGATTGCGTTGCAGATTCCAATAGAGCATCTGAGCAACTTTGGATATGTGACATATAATCCCGTTGACTATGAGTGCGTGAAGTTTCTGTGGCGTTAAGGCTAGAGTCAGAGAAGTATCACTTTCTGATCCAGAAGATCTGCCTTGTCTATGGCACCTTGACTTGGATCATGAAGGGGAGTGGACTACTTAGAGCTTCATCTTCTGCTATAGTGAGAAACCTAGAGGTGGCTTGATAAGAGGACATGAGTCATCTCAATATGGTAGATTGCTGCAGTAGATGAGGTTAACTTGATGAGAGGACATGAGTTAATCACTTATGGTTTCCATTAAAGGAATTAGAAGGTTATTGAAGAAGATAGTAAGAAAAGTTAATCCGGAAAGACAAAGCATCTCTGAAGCCTCAACCATTCTATCACCATTGAATTCTCGTTTAACCAGTAACATTTTATTTAATTATTCGTTTTATACACTTTTCGTGACAAACTATAATCTCTATCCGCCTAACTAAGATCTGTAAGGTGTCCACTGCTTGCTCAAACCAACAATCCTCGTGGGATCGACCCTGACTCACCTTAGGTATTACTTGGACGCCCCGGTATACTTGCCGGTCTATCTGTGCGAATTCTGCGGAGCCTGTTTCGTGCACCAAGTTTTTGGCGCCGTTGCCTGGGATTGTTCAGATTTGACAAACAACCGGATTATCTTGTTGCTTAGATTAGGTACATTTTAATTTTGTTTGAGTCTTTTATTTTCTTTTTTATCTTTATCTTTTTGTTTGAGTCTTTTGTTCTTGTTCTTGTTAAATTTCGAATTTTCTTGCTTTCTTTTCAAAAATTTTTTTCAAAAATAGTGTCTTTTGTTTGAGTCTTGTGTCAATTTTTAAGTTTGGTATTCTTTTTGAGTCATCTTGAGTCTTTAAGTTTCTTTTCTTTTCTTTTCGAAAATTAGAGTCTTTGATTTCAAAATTCTTAAGTTTAGTATCTTTTAGTTGTTTTCCTTTAAAATTTTCAAAATTAGTGTCTTTGATTTTCAAATTTTTTAAGTTTGGTGTCTTTTTGTTGTTCTTTATTTGCTTTAAATTTTCAAAAATCATCTTAGTGTTCTTTCTTGGTATTCAAGTTGTTCTTGTCTCTTTTCTTATTTTGATCTTAAAATTTTTAAGATTGGTGTCTTTTGGTAGTTTTCTTTTTAAGTTTTCGAAAATTTAGTGTTTTAGATTTAAAAATTTTAAGTTTGGTGTCTTTTGGTTGTTTTTCTCTTTCTTCATTAATTCAAAAAAATAAAAAAATATATTTTTTATCTTTACTTCAAATTATTTTCGAAAATTTTAACAAAAATTTCAATTTTTAATTTCAAATTATTATCTTATCTTATCTTAATTTCAAATTTCAAATTTCAAATATCATCTTTTTATATCTTATCATATCTTTCTTTTAATTTGATTCTATCTTACCTTATCTTTCTTTTAAAATTTAAAATTCAAAACTTTTTCAAATCTTTATCTTATCTTTTGTTATCCTTCATTTAATTTCAAATCATTATCTTATCTTATCTTAATTTTAAATTTCAAATCTTTTCAAAAATCAAATCTTTTTCAAATCTTTATCTTATCTTGTTTTAAATTCACATTTTAAAATTCAAATTTCAAATTCTTATCTTATCTTAATTCAATTTCAAATTTCAAAATCAAAATCTTTTTCAAATCTTATCTTATTTTCAAATCTTTCTTAATTAGTTACTTGTTTTCTCTTTCTTCTTTTTCAAAACTTCTTAACTAATTCTTCTCTCTCCTATTTTCGAAAACTTTCCTTCTATTTATCTCTCTTCTTTTTCGAAATTCATCATTCAATTTTTAAATCTTTTTAGTTAAATAGATTTTATTTTCGAATTCAATTAACAAATAAAATAAAAACAAAAATATTTTAGTTCTAGTTTCTCTTTTCTCTTCTTAAGTTTCGAATTCTCTACCCCTTTATTCGAATTCTTCTTCTCTTCTCTCTATCTTCATTCTTCCTTCTTTTTCACATCTCACAGGGAGTCCTCTATTCTTGAACATAGAGCTTCCATTCTTCTTCTTGCTTGTTTTCTTTTTCTTGTTTATGAGCAGGAAAAAGGATAAAGAACCTCTCTTTGATCTTAATCCTGAACCTGAGAGGACCTTAAGAAAGCATTTACAACAATTTAAAGCATAACATTCCGGAGGAAACCTCACAGAGCTATTCGAACAAGAGGCTGAAAACACAGATATGGCAGCTAAGCCGAATAATAGAGGAGATGCAAGGAAGGTTCTTGGTGACTTCATTGCACCAACTTCTGACCTCTATGGAAGAAGATCCATACCTTCCATTAGAGCAAATAACTTTGAGCTAAAGCCTCAGTTAGTCTCTCTCTTGCAATAGAATTGTAAATTTCATGGACTTCCACTGGAAGATCCACATCAGTTCCTATCTGAATTCTTGCAGATCTGTGACACTATTAAGACTAATGGAGTGGATCCTGAGGTCTACAAACTTATGATTTTCCCTTTTGCTATTAGAGATAGAGCTAAGATATGGTTGGATTCTCAACCTAAGGAAAGCCTGGACTTTTGGAAAAAGTTGGCCAATGCCTTCTTGGCCAAGTTCTTTCCACCTCAAAAGATGAGCAAGATCAGGGTGCAAGTTCAAACTTTCAGATAAAAAGAGGGTGAATCCCTCTATGAAGCTTGGGAAAGATACAAACAACTGATCAGGAGGTGTCCTCCTGACATGCTCTCAGAATGGTTTATCCTAGGAATCTTCTATGATGGTCTATTGGTGCACGAAATCGTGATCGTTCATTCCTTGGTAACGGCGCCAAAAACCTGATACGCATGTTCATAATCTTAATTCTTTGTCACAACTTTGCACAACTAACCAGCAAGTGCACTGGGTCGTCCAAGTAATAAACCTTACGTGAGTAAGGGTCGATCCCACGGAGATTGTCGGCTTGAAGCAAGCTATGGTCACCTTGTAAATCTCAGTCAGGCGGATTCAATTGGTTATGGAGATTTGATAATTAAAATATAATTAAAATATAAAATAGGATAGAGATACTTTTGCAATTCATTGGTGGGAGTTTCAGATAAGCGTATGGAGATGCTTTTGTTCCTTCTGAATCTCTGCTTTCCTACTGCTTTCATCCAATCCTTCATATTCCCTTCCATGGCAAGCTTTATGTAGGGCATCACCATTGTCAATGGCTACTTCCTGTCCTCTCAGTGAAAATGGTCGAAAATGCGCTGTCACCGCACGGCTAATCATCTGTCGCTTCTCGATCATACTGGAATAGGATTCAGTAATCCTTTTGCGTCTGTCACTATGCCCAGCACTCGCGAGTTTGAAGCTCGTCACAGCCATCCCTTCCCAGATCCTACTCAGAATACCACAGACAAGGTTTAAACTTTCCGGATCTCAAGAACGGCCGCCAATAATTCTAGCCTACACCACGAAGACTCTGATCATGAATCAGAAGGCTAAGAGATATGCATTCAAGCTTGTTTTCATGTAGAACGGAAGTGGTTGTCAGGCACGCGTTCATAAGTGAGAATGGTGATGAGCGTCACATAATCATCACATTCATCATGTTCTTGTGTGCGAATGGATATCCTAAAGAAGAAATAGGTTTGAATTGAATAGAAAAACAATAGTACTCTACATTAATTCATGAGGAACAGCAGAGCTCCACACCTTAATCTATAGTGTGTAGAAACTCTACCGTTGAAAATACATAAGTGCAAATAGGGTAGACATGGCTGAGTGGCCAGCCTCCCATGGAGGTCTCAGAATGTAAAAGTTACATAATGTGTTCCAGAGATGTAAAATAAATCACTTAAAGTAGTTTTTATACTAAACTAGTAACTAGGGTTTACAGAAATGAGTAAATGATGCAGAAATCCACTTCCGGGCGCACTTGGTGTGTGCTTGGGCTGAGCATTGAAGCTTTCACGTGTAGAGGTATTTCTTGGAGTTAAACGCCAGTTTGTAACCTATTTCTGGCGTTTAACTCTGCTTTGCAACTTGTTTCTGGCGTTTAACGCCAGAATAGGGTAGAGAGCTGGCGTTGAACGCCAGTTTGTGTAATCTAAACTCGGGCAAAGTATGGACTATTATATATTTCTAAAAATTCCTGGATGTCTACTTTCCAACGCAATTGAGAGAGCGCCATTTGGACTTCTGTAGCTCTAGAAAATGCACTTTGAGTGCAGGGAGGTTAGAATCCAACAGCATCTGCAGTCCTTCTTCAGCCTCTGAATTTGATTTTTGCTCAAGTCCCTCAATTTCAACCAGAAATTACTTGAAATCACAGAAAAATACACAAACTCATAGTAAATTCCAGAAATGTGATTTTTATTTAAAAACTAATAAAAATATATTAAAAACTAACTAAATCATACTAAATACTATGTAAAAACAATGCCAAAAAGCGTATAAATTATCCGCTCATCACAACACCAAACTTAAATTGTTGCTTGTCCCTAAGCAACTGAAAAGCAAATAGGATAAAAAGAAGAGAATATACTATAAATTCCAAAATATCAATGAAACTTAGCTCCAATCAGATGAGCGGGACTAGTAGTTTTTTGTCTCTTGAATAGTTTTGGCATCTCACTTTATCCATTGAATTTCAGAATGATTGGCATTTATAGGAACTTAGATTTTAGATAGTGTTATTGATTCTCCTAGTTCTGTATGTTGATTCTTGAACACAGCTACTTTATGAGTCTTGGCTGTGGCCCTAAGCACTCTGTTTTCCAGTATTACCACCGGATACATACATGCCACAGACACATAACTGGGTGAACCTTTTCAGATTGTGACTTAGCTTTGCTAAAGCCCCCAATTAGAGGTGTCCAGGGTTCTTAAGCACACCCTTTTTTTGCTTTGGACCTTGACTTTAACCGCTCAGTCTCAAGTTTTCACTTGACACCTTCACGCCACAAGCACATGGTTAGGGACAGCTTGGTTTAGCCGCTTAGGCCAGGATTTTATTCCTTTAGGCCCTCCTATCCACTGATGCTCAAAGCCTTGGATCCTTTTTATCACCCTTGCCTTTTGGTTTTAAGGGCTATTGGCTTTTTGCTCTTGCCTTTTGGTTTAAAAAGCTTTTGGCTTTTCCTGCTTGCTTTTTCTTTTTCTTTCTTTTTTTTTTGCCATTTTTCTTCTCTTCTTTTTTTTTCGCAAGCTTTTGTATTCACTGCTTTTTCTTGCTTCAAGAATCAATTTTATGATTTTTCAGATTATCAATAACATTTCTCCTTTTTCATCATTCTTTCAAGAGCCAACATATTTAACATTCATAAACCACAATATCAAAAGACATATGCACTGTTCAAGCATTCATTCAGAAAACAAAAAGTATTATCACCACATCAAAATAATTAAACTAGTTTCAAGGATGAATTCGAAACCATGTACTTCTTGTTCTTTTGTTTTTAGAACAGTTTTCAATTAAGAGAGGTGATGGATTCATAGGACATTCATAGCTTTAAGACATAGACACTTAAACACTAATGATCATGTAATAAAGACACAAACATAAATAAACATGAAGCATAGTAAACGAAAAATAGGAAAATAAGAACAAGGAGATTAAGGAATGGGTCCACCTTAGTGAGGGTGGCGTCTTCCTCTTCTTGAAGAACCAATGGTACTCTTGAACTCCTCTATGTCTCTTCCTTGTCTTTGTTGCTCCTCCCTCATAGCTCTTTGATCTTCTCTAATCTCATGGAGGATGATGGAGTGCTCTTGGTGCTCCATCCTTAGTGATTTTGGTGCTCCTATCCTTAGCTGCTCCCAATAGTTGTGTGGAGGAAAATGTATCCCTTGAGGCATTTCAGGGATTTCTTGGTGAGGGAATTCCTCATGCTCTTGTTGAGGTCCATGAGTGGGCTCTCTTGTTGTGCAGTCAAATGCTCTACTACTGAGCTATGGACCCTTGAGATGAATCTCTCCATCTTCCATGACTCGGAGGTGGAAGCTTTTGTCTTCCCATTCCTCTTTCTAGAGGTTTCTTCGGCCTTAGATGCCATAAATGGTTATGGAAAAACAAAAAGCAATGCTTTTACCACACAAAACTTAAAAGGTTTGCTGATCCTCGAGCAAAAGAAGAGAAGAGGGAGTAGAAGAAGAAGAAAATAGATGAGATGGAGAGGTGGGAGTGGTTCGGCCAAAGGGGGGGTTTTAGGTGGTTATGATGTGTGAAAAGGAAGGAGTGATGGTTTGAATTTGAGTGGGTGGTGTAGGTGGGTTGTATGATGGTTTTGGAGGAGTAATGGAGGTAATTGGTGAATGGTATTTGAGGAAGAGTATTATGAAAAGGTGTGAAGAGGAGAGAAGAAGAGGTGGGGTAGGTGGGGATCCTGTGGGGTCCACAGATCCAGAGGGGCCAAGGATGTATCATCCCTGCTCCTATTAGGCATGTAAACACCCTTGTAGTGCAATCCTGGCGTTAAACGCCAGTTTGTTGCTTGTTTCTGGTGTTTAACGCCACTTCCATGCTCTGTTCTGGCGTTTAACACCAGCTTGATGCTTCTTTCTGGCGTTAAATGCCAGTTTGATGCTTTTTACTGGTGTTTAAACGCCAGTAAGTTCTTCCTCCAGGGTGAGCTGTTTTTAATTCTGTTTTTGATTTTTTCAGTAGTTTTTGTGACTCCACATGATCATCAACCTAAAAAATAAAATAACAATAGAAAATAAATAAATATATAACATTGGGTTGCCTCCCAACAAGCGCTTCTTTAATGTCAATAGCTTCACAGTGAGCTCTCATGGAGCCTCACAGATATTCAGAGCATTATTGGGACCTCCCAACACCAAACTTAGAGTTTGGTTGTGGCCTCCCAACACCAAACTTAGAGTTTGACTGTTGGGGCTTTGGTTGACTTTGCAGTGAGAGAAACTTTTCATGCTTCCTCTCCATGGTTACAGAAGGAGATCCTTGAGTTTTAAACACAAGGTTGTCCTCATTCAGTTGAAGGATCAATTCTCCTCTGTACACGTCAATCACAGCTCTTGTTGTGGCTAAGAAGGGTCTTCCAAGGATGATGGATTCATCCTCATCCTTCCCAGTATCTAGGATTTTGAAATCAGCAGGGATGTAAAGGCCTTCAACCTTTACTAATACGTCCTCTACTTGTCCATAAGCCTATTTTCTTGAGTTGTCTGCCATCTCCAATGAGATCCTGGCAGCTTGCACCTCAAATATTCCTAGTTTCTCTATTACAGAGAGTGGCATGAGGTTTATCCCTGATCCAAGGTCACATAGAGCCTTCTCCAAGGTCATGGTGCCTATGGTACAAGGTATTAAGAACTTTCCCAGATCCTGTTTCTTCTGAGGCAATATCAGTTGATCCAGATCACTCAGTTCATTGATGAGCAAGGGAGGTTCATCTTCCCAAGTCTCATTACCAAATAATTTGGCATTCAGCTTCATGATTGCATCAAGGTACTTGGCAACTTGCTCTTCAGTAACATCTTCATTCTCTTCAGAAGAAGAATACTCATCAGAGCTCATGAATGGCATAAGGAGGTTCAATGGAATCTCTATGGTCTCTAGATGAGCCTCAGATTCCTTTGGTTCCTCAAAGGAAAACTCCTTGTTGATCACTGGACGTCCCAGGAGGTCTTCCCCACTGGGATTCACGTCCTCTCCCTCCCTTGTAGGTTCGGCCATGATGGTTAAATCAATGGCCTTGCACTCTCTTTTTGGATTCTCTTCTGTATTGCTTGGGAGAGTACTAGGAGGAGTTTCAGTGACTCTTTTACTCAGCTGGCCCACTTGTGCCTCCAAATTTCTAATGGAGGATCTTATTTCATTCATAAAACTTAGAGTGGCCTTAGATAGATCAGAGACTATGTTTGCTAAGCTAGATGGATCTTGCTCAGAACTCTCTGTCTTTTGCTGAGTGGATGATGGAAAAGGCTTGCTATTGCTAAACCTGTTTCTTCCACCATTGTTAAAGCCTTGTTGAGGCTTTTGTTGATCCTTCCATGAGAATTTTGGATGATTCCTTCATGAGGGATTATACATGTTTCCATAGGGTTCACCCATGTAATTCACCTCTGCTATTGCAGGGTTCTCAGGATCATAAGCTTCTTCTTTAGAAGATGCCTCTTTAGTACTGTTGGATGATTCCTTCAATCCATTCAGACTCTGAGAGATCATATTAACTTGCTGAGTCAATATTTTATCCTGAGCCAATATGGCATTCAGAGTATCAATTTCAAGAACTCCCTTCCTCATAGGCGTCCCATTATTCACAGGATTCCTTTCAAAAGTGTACATGAACTGGTTATTTGCAACTATGTCAATGAGTTCTTGAGCTTCTGCAGGCATTTTCTTTAGGTGAATGGATCCATCTGTAGAATGGTCCAGTGACATCTTTGATAGCTCAGACAGACCATCATAGAATATATCCAGGATGGTCCATTCTGAAAGCATGTCAGAAGGACACTTTTTGGTCAGTTCCTTGTATCTTTCCCAAGCTTCATAGAAGGATTCACCTTCCTTCTGTCTGAAGGTTTGAACATCCACTCTAAGCTTACTAAGCTTTTGAGGAGGAAAGAACTTGGCTAAGAAAGCCGTGACCAGCTTATCCCAAGAGTTCAGGCTATCTTTAGGTTGGGAGTCCAACCATACTCTAGCTCTGTCTCTTACAGCAAATGGGAAAAGCATAAGCCTGTAGACTTCGGGATCAACCCCATTGGTCCTAACAGTATCACAGATCTGTAAGAATTCAGTTAAGAACTGAAAAGGATCTTCTGATGGAAGTCCATGAAACTTGCAATTCTGTTGCATCAGAGAAACTAATTGAGGTTTAAGCTCAAAATTGTTTGCTCCAATGGCAGGGATTGAGATGCTTCTTCCATGTAAATTGGAATTTGGTGCAGTAAAGTCACCAAGCATCTTCCTTGCATTGTTATTATTTTCGGCCATGTCTCCTTCTTTTTCGAAATTTTCAGTAAAGTCCTCTTCAGAGTGTTGTGTTTTAGCTTCTCTTAGATTCCTCTTCAGAGTCCTTTTAGGTTCCGGATCATCTTCAACAAGAATGTTCTTATCCTTGCTCTTGCTCATATGAAAAAGAAAAAAACAGAAAAGAAAATATGGAATCCTCTATGTCATAGTATAGAGATTCCTTTATGTGAGTAGAAGAAGAAAAGAATAGAAGAAGAGAAATTCGAACACTAGGAGGAAGAAAGGGTTCAAATTTTTAGATGAAGAGAAGTGTTAGTAAATAAATAAAATAATTAGAAAGATATGAGGGGGAGAGAATTTCGAAAATTAAAAGAAAAGAAAAGAAAATTATTTTTGTTTTTATTTTATTTATAAGTTAGAATTCGAAAATATTAGAAGAAATAAGATAAAATTAGAATTTAAAACAATTAGTTAATTAAAAAGATTTTTGAAAAAGGGGAAGGTAATTTTCGAAAATTAAGAGTGAAAAAGTGGTTAGGTGATTTTGAAAAAGATAAGAAATAAATTTAGAAAGATAAGAAGTTAGAAAGAGATTTTGAAATTAGAGTTTTAAAAAGATGTGATTTGAAAAAGATATGAATTAAAAAGATATGATTGGTAAACAATTTAAAAAGATTTGATTTTTGAAAAAGATATGATTGTAAAGATATGATTGAAAAGCTATTAAGAAGATTTGAAAATTAAATTTGAAAAGATAAGAGGTTAGAAAAAGATTTTGAAATCAAATTTTGAAAAAGATGTGCTTGAAACTTATTTTGAAAAAGATTTGAAAAAGAAATTTAAAAAGATTTGATTTTGAAAATTAAAGTTGATTACTTGACTAACAAGTAACAAAAAAGATATGATTTAAAATTTAAAGATTGAATCTTTCTTAAGAGGCAAGTAACAAACTTTAAAATTTTTAAATCAATCACATTAATTGTTAGTAAAGATTTTGAAATTATGAACAAGATAAGAAAAAGATTTTTGAAAATTAATTTGAAAATTTCAAATTTATGAAGAAAAAATGAAAAAGATTTGATTTTTGAAAAGGATTTGAAAAAGATAGAATTTTTAAATTGAAAATTTGATTTGACTCATAAGAAACAACTAGATTTTAAAAATTTTTGAAAAAGTCAACTCAAATTTTTGAATTTTATGAGTGAAAAAGGGAAAGATATATATTTTTTTATTTTTGAATTTTTTATGATGAAAGAGAAAAAAGGAAAGGATATATTTTTGATGTTTTTCTCTTCTTTTTTTTTCACTAAACAACAAGAATGAAAAAAGCATGAAGAATTAAGATCAAAACCAAAAATGCATGCAAAAACACTATGAATGTCAAGATGAACACCAAAAACACTTTGAATGTCAAGATGAACACCAAGAACTTATTTTTGAAAAATTTTCAAGAAAAGAAAACATGCAAGACACCAAACTTAAAAATTTTTATTCTTTAGACATTAATAATTCAAGAATGCATATGAAAAACAAGGAAAGACACAAAACAAGAAAATATGAAGATCAAACAAGAAGACTGGCCAAGAACGACTTGAAGATCATGAAGAATGCAATGCATGAAATTTTCGAAAATAAATTTTTTTAGAAAATTAAAAAGATGCAATTGACACCAAACTTAAAACTTGACTCTAGACTCAAACAAGAAACACAAAAATATTTTTGATTTTATGATTTTATAATTTTTTTCTGATTTTTTGAAAATTAATTGGGAAAAACGAAAAAGAAGAAATTTTTTTTTTGTATTTTTCGAAAATAAGAAGTAAAAAGCTTAAAATTAAAATAAAGTTACCTAATCTGAGCAACAAGATGAACCATCAGTTGTCCAAACTCGAACAATCCCCGGCAACGGCGCCAAAAACTTGGTGCGCAGAAATCATGATAGTTCCATTCCTTGGTAACGGTGCTAAAAACTTTATACGCACATTCATAATCTTAATTCTTTGTCACAACTTCGCACAACTGACCAGCAAGTGCACTGGGTCGTCCAAGTAATAAACCTTATGTGAGTAAGGGTCGATCCCACGGGGATTGTCGGCTTGAAGCAAGCTATGGTCACCTTGTAAATCTCAGTCAGGCGGATTCAAATGTATTAAGAGATTATAGTGTACTAAAAGATAATTAAAATAGGATAGAGATACTTATGTAATTCATTGGTGAGAGTTTTAGATAAGCGTATAGAGATGCTTTTGTTCCTCTGAACCTCTGCTTTCTCGCTGTCTTCATCCAACCATTCCTACTCCTTTCCATGGCAAGCTTTATGTAGGGCATCACCGTTGTCAATGGCTACATCCCATCCTCTCTGTGAAAATGGTCCAATGCGCTGTCACTGCATGGCTAATCATCTGTCGGTTCTCGATCATACTGGAATAGGATTTACTATCCTTTTGCGTCTGTCACTACGCCCAGCACTCGCGAGTTTAAAGATCGTCACAGCCATCCCTTCCCAGATCCTACCCGGAATACCACAGACAAGGTTTAGACTTTTCGGATCTCAGGAATGGCCATCCATGGGTTCTAACTTATACCACGAAGATTCTAATATCTCGGACTCGGTCCTCTGTATTAGATATCTAAGAGATACTCATTCTAGCTTGTTTGCATGTAGAACGGAAGTGTTTGTCAGGCACGCGTTCATAGGTGAGAATGATGATGAGCGTCACATAATCATCACATTCATCATGTTCTTGGGTGCGAATGGATATCTTAGAGAAGGAATAAGCTTGAATTGAATAGAAAAATAGTAGTACTTTGTATTAATTCATGAGGAACAGCAGAGCTCCACACCTTAATCTATGGAGTGTAGAAACTCTACCGTTGAAAATACATAAGTGATAAGGTTCAGGCATGGCCGAATGGCCAGCCCCCAAACGTGATCTAAAGATAAAACTAAAGATAATCCAAAGATGTAAATACAATAGTAAAAAGTCCTATTTATACTAAACTAGTTACTAGGGTTTACAGAAATGAGTAAATGATGCAGAAATCCACTTATGGGACCCACTTGGTGTGTGGTTGGGCTGAGCATTGAGCTTTATACATGTAGAGGCTTCTCTTAGAGTTGAACGCCAGTTTGTAACCAGTTTCTGGCGTTTAACTCCACTTTGCAACCTGTTTCTGGCATTTAACTCTAGAATGCAGCATGGAACTGGCGTTGAACGCCAGTTTACATCATCTATTCGTAATTAAAGTATGGACTATTATATATTGTTGGAAATCTCTGGATGTCTACTTTCCAACGCAATTGAGAGCGCGCCATTCAGAGTTCTGTAGCTCCAGAAAATCCACTTTGAGTGCAGGGAGGTCAGAATCCAACAGCATCTGCAGTCCTTCTTCAACCTCTGAATCTGATTTTTGCTCAAGTCCCTCAATTTCAGCCAGAAAATACCTGAAATTATAGAAAAACAGAAAAACTCATAGTAAAGTCCAGAAATGTGAATTTTAATTAAAAAATAATAAAAATATACTAAAAACTAACTAAATTATACTGAAAACTATGTAAAAACAATGCCAAAAAATATATAAATTATCCGCTCATCAGTGCTCCATCCTTAGTTGTCCCATGTTGGAGCTTAATTCTCCTAGGGAAGTATTGATTTGCTCCCAATAGTTTTGTGGAGGAAAGTGCATCCCCTGAGGCATCTCAGGGATTTCATGGTGAGGAATTTCCTCATGCTCATGTTGAGGTCCATGATCTCTTATTTGCTCCATCCTTTTCTTAGTGATGGGCTTATCCTCTTCAATGAGGATGTCTCCCTCTATGTCAACTCCAGCCGAATTGCAGAGGTGGCATATGAGGTGAGGAAAGGCTAACCTTGCCCAAGTGGAGGACTTGTCAGCCACCTTGTAAAGTTCTTGAGGTATAATCTCATGAACTTCCACCTCCTCTCCAATGATGATACTATGGATCATGATGGCCCGGTCTATAGTAACTTCAGACCGGTTACTAGTAGGAATGATTGAGCGTTGAATGAACTCTAGCCATCCCCTAGCCACTGGTTTGAGGTCATGCCTTCTTAATTGAACCGGCTTGCCTCTTGAGTCAATTTTCCATTGAGCTCCTTCCTCACATATGTTTATGAGGACTTGGTCCAACCTTTGATCAAAGTTGACCCTTCTTGTGTAAGGGCGTGCGTTCTTTTCCATCATTGGCAAGTTGAATGCTAGCCTTACATTTTCCGGACTGAAGTCTAAGTATTTCCCCCGAACCATGGTGAGCCAATGCTTTGGATTCGGGTTCACACTTTGATCATGGTTCCTAGTGATCCATGCGTTTGCATAGAACTTTTGAACCATCAAGATCCCGACTTGTTGAATGGGGTTGGTGAGAACTTCCCAACCTCTTCTTTGGATCTCAAGTCGGATCTCCGGATACTCATTCTTTTTGAGCTTGAAAGGAACCTCAGAGATCACTTTCTTCTTGGCTACAACTTCATAGAAGTGGTCTTGATGGACCTTTGAGATGAATCTCTCCATCTTCCATGACTCAGAGGTGGAAGCAATTGCCTTCCCTTTCCTCTTTCTTGAGGTTTTTTCTGACCTTAGGTGCTATTAATGGTTATAGAAAAACAAAAAGCTATGCTTTTGCCACACCAAACTTAAAATGTTTGCTCGTCCCCGAGTAAAAGAAGAAAGAAAGAAGGAGAAGAAGAAGAGAAATAGAGGAGAGGGAGAGAGGGGTGTATTCGGCCAAGGGGAAGAAGAGGGGGTTGTGTTGTGTGAAAAATGAAGAAGGAAAGGGGGGTTTATATAGGGTGGGATGGGATTTAGGGTTCGGCCATTAGGGTTAGATTTGGGAAGGAAAATAGTTTGAATTTTGAAGGTAGGTGGGGTTTATGGGGAAGAGAGGATGGATGTGAGTGGTGAAGAGGTGATGGGAAAGAGTGATTGAGGTGATTGGTGAAGGGTATTTAGGGAAGAGAGTTATGAAAAGGTGTGAAGATGAGAGAAGAAGATGTGGGGATCCTGTGGGGTCCACAGATTCTGAGGGGATCCTATGGGGTCCACAGATCAAGTGGGGTCAAGGACTTAACATCCCTGCTCCAATTAGGCGTGTAAAACGCCCTTGCTGTGCAATCCTGGCGTTTAACGCCAGATTGCTGCTTGTTTCTGGCATTAAACGCCCAAATGTAGCCTGTTTCTAGCGTTTAACGCCAGGCAGATGCTTGTTTCTGGCGTTAAACGCCAGACTGCTCTCCTCCAGGGTGTGCTATTTTCAATGCTATTTTTCATTTTGTTTTTGATTTTTCAGTAGTTTTTTGTGACTTCACATGATCATCAACCTAATAAAACACGAAATAACAAAAAGAAAATAAAATAGATATGATTAAATAACATTGGGTTGCCTCCCAACAAGCGCTTCTTTAATGTCAATAGCTTGACAGTGAGCTCTCATGGAGCCTCATAGATAATCAGAGTAAGTTGGAACCTCCCAACACCAAACTTAGAGTTTGAATGTGAGGGTTCAACACCAAACTTACAGTTTGGTTGTGGCCTCCCAACACCAAATTTAGAGTTTGACTGTGGGGGCTTTGGTTGATTCTGCAGTGAGAGAAGCTTTTCATGTTTCCTCTCCATGGTTACAGAAGGAGATCCTTGAGTTTTAAACACAAGGTTGTCCTCATTCAGTTGGAGGACCAACTCTCCTCTGTCCACATCAATCACAGCTCGGAAGGGTCTTCCAAGGATGGTGGATTCATCCTCATCCTTCCCAGTGTCTAGGATTATGAAATCAGCAGGGATGTAAAGGCCTTCAACCTTTACTAACACATCCTCTACTTATCCATAAGCCTGTTTTCTTGAGTTGTCTGCCATCTCTAATGAGATTCTAGCAGCTTGCACCTCAAAGATCCCAAGTTTCTCCATTACAGAGAGTGGCATTAAGTTTATTCCTGACCCCAGGTCACACAGAGCCTTCTCAAAGGTCATGGTGCCTACGGTACAGGGTATTAAGTATTTGCCAGGATCCTATTTCTTTTGAGGCAATTTCTGCCTATCCAATGCATTTAGTTCATTGGTGAGCAAGGGAGGTTCATCTTCCCAAGTCTCCTTACCAAATAGCTTGGCATTTAGCTTCATGATTGTACCAAGGTATTTAGCAACTTGCTCTTCAGTAATGTCTTCATCTTCTTCAGAGGAAGAATACTCATCAGAGCTCATGAAGGGCAGAAGGAGGTTCAATGGAATCTCTATGGTTTCTAGATGAGCCTCAGATTCCTTTGGTTCCTCAAAGGGATACTCCTTATTGGTCACTGAACGTCCCAGGAGGTCTTCCTCACTAGTATTCACGTCCTCTTCCTCCCTTGTAGGTTCGGCCACACCATGTAAGGCTATGGCCTTGCACTCTCTTTTTGGATTTTCTTCTGTATTGCTTGGGAGAGTACTAGGAGGGATTTTAGTGACTCTTTTACTCAGCTGGCCCACTTGTGCCTCCAAATTCCTAATGGAGGACCTTGTTTCATTCACGAAACTCACAGTGGCCTTAAATAGATCAGAGAATATATTTGCTAAGCTAGATGGGTTCTGCTCAGAATTCTCTGTCTGTTGCTGAGTGGATGATGGAAAAGGTTTGCTATTGCTAAACCTGTTTCTTCCACCATTATTAAAGTCTTGTTGAGGCTTTTGTTGATCCTTCCATGAGAAATTTGGATGATTTCTCCATGAGGGATTATAGGAGTTTCCATAGGGTTCACCCATGTAATTCACCTCTGCTATTGCAGGGTTCTCAGGATCATAAGCTTCTTCTTCAGAAGATGCCTCTTTAGTACTGTTGGATGATTCCTTCAATCCATTCAGACTCTGATAGATCATATTGACTTGCTGAGTCAATATTTTATTCTGAGCTAATATGGCATTCAGAGTATCAATTTCAAGAACTCCCTTCCTCTGAGGCGTCCCATTACTCACAGGATTCCTTTCAAAAGTGTACATGAACTGGTTATTAGCAACCATGTCAATGAGTTCTTGAGCTTCTCCAGGTGTTTTCTTTAGGTGAATGGATCTACCTGTAGAATGTTCCAATAATATTTTAGATAATTCAGACAGACCATCATAGAATATATCCAGGATGGTCCATTCTGAAAGCATGTTAGAAGGACACTTTTTGGTCAGTTCCTTGTATCTCTCCCAAGCTTCATAGAGGGATTCACCTTCTTTCTATTTGAAGGTTTGAACATCCACTCTAAGCTTGCTAAGCTTTTGAGGAGGAAAGAACTTGGCTAAGAAAGCCGTGACCAGCTTATCCTAAGAGTTCAGGCTATCCTTAGGTTGAGAGTCCAACCATATTCTAACTCTGTCTCTTACAGCAAACCGGAAAAGCATGAGCCTGTAGACCTCGGGATCAACCCCATTGGTCTTAACAGTATCACAGATTTGCAAGAATTCAGTTAAGAACTGAAAAGGATCTTCTGATGGAAGTCCATAAAACTTGCAGTTCTGTTGCATCAGAGAAACTAATTGAGGTTTCAGCTCAAGGTTGTTTGCTCCAATGGCAGGGATTGAGATGCTTTTTTCCATGTAAATTGGAATTTGGTGCAGTGAAGTCACCAAGCATCTTCCTTGCATTGTTATTATTTTCAGCCATGTCTCCTACTTTTTAAAAAATTTCTATCAGATTTTCTCCAGAGAGTTGTGATGAGCGGATAATTTATACTCTTTTTGGCGTTGTTTTTACATAGTTTTTAGTATGATTTGGTTAGTTTTTAGTATATTTTTATTAGTTTTTAAATAAAATTCACATTTCTGGACTTTACTATGAGTTTGTGTGTTTTTCTGTGATTTGGTTAGTTTTGAAGAAGGACTGCAGATGCTATTGGATTCTGACCTCGCTTCACTCAAAATGGGTTTTCTGGAGCTACAAAACTCTAAATGGCGCGTTCTTAATTGCGTTGGAAAGTAGACATCCAGGGCTTTCCAGCAATATATAATAGTCCATGCTTTGCCCGAGTTTAGATGATGCAAACTGGCGTTCAACACCAGTTCCATGTTGCATTCTGGAGTTAAACGCCAGGATTGCACAGCAAGGGCGTTTTACATGCCTAATTGGAGCAGGGATGTTAAGTCCTTGACCCCACTTGATCTATGGACCGCACAGGATCCCCTCAGGATCTGTGAACACCACAGGATCCCCACATCTTCTTCTCTCTTCTTCACACCTTTTCATAACTCTCTTCCCCAAATACCCTTCACCAATCACCTCAATCACTCTTTCCTATCACCTCTTCACCACTCACATCTATCCTCTCTTCCCCATAAACCCCACCTACCTTCAAAATTCAAACTATTTTCCCTCCCAAACCCAACCCTGATGGCCGAACCCTAAATTCCATCCCACCCCTATATAAACCCCCCTTTCCTTCTTCATTTTTCACACAACACAACCCTCTCTTCTTCCCCTTGGACGAATACACCCCTCTCTCCCTCTCCTCTATTTCTCTTCTTCGTCTCCTTCTTTCTTTCTTCTTTTGCTCGGGGACGAGCAAACATTTTAAGTTTGGTATGGTAAAAGCATAGCTTTTTATTTTTCCATAACCATTAATGGCACCTAAGGCTAGAGAAACCTCAAGAGGAAAGGTAAGGCAATTGCTTCCACCTCTGAGTCATGGGAGATGGAGAGATCCATCTCAAAGGTCCATCAAGACCACTTCTATGAAGTTGTGGCCAAGAAGAAAGTGATCTCTGAGGTTCCTTTCAAGCTCAAAAAGAATGAGTATCCGGAGATCCGACTTGAGATCCAAAGAAGAGGTTGGGAAGTTCTCACCAACCCCATTCAACAAGTCAAGATCTTGATGGTTCAAGAGTTCTATGCAAACGCATGGATCACTAGGAACCATGATCAAAGTGTGAACCCGAATCCAAAGCATTGGCTCACCATAGTTCAGGGGAAATACTTAGACTTCAGTCCAGAAAATGTAACGCTAGCGTTCAACTTGCCAATGATGGAAAAGAACGCACGCCCCTACACAAGAAGGGTCAACTTTGATCAAAGGTTGGACCAAGTCCTCATAGACATATGTGAGGAAGGAGCTCAATGGAAAATTGACTCAAGAGGCAAGCCGGTTTAATTAAGAAGGCATGACCTCAAACCAGTGTCTAGGGGATGGCTAGAGTTCATTCAACGCTCAATCATTCCTACTAGTAACCGGTCTGAAGTTACTATAGACCGGGCCATCATGATACATAGTATCATGATTGGAGAGGAGGTGGAAGTTCATGAGATTATACCTCAAGAACTTTATAAGGTGGCTGACAAGTCCTCCACTTGGGCAAGGTTAGCCTTTCCTCACCTCATATGCCACCTCTGTAATTCGGCTGGGATTGACATAGAGGGAGACATCCTCATTGAAGAGGACAAGCCCATCACTAAGAAAAGGATGGAGCAAATAAGAGATCATGGACCTCAACATGAGCATGAGAAAATTCCTCTGCAATTCGGCTGGGATTGACATAGAGGGAGACATCCTCATTGAAGAGGACAAGCCCATCACTAAGAAAAGGATGGAGCAAATAAGAGATCATGGACCTCAACATGAGCAAGAGAAAATTCCTCACCATGAAATCCCTGAGATGCCTCAGGGGATGCACTTTCCTCCACAAAACTATTGGGAGCAAATCAACACTTCCCTAGGAGAATTAAGCTCCAACATGGGACAACTAAGGATGGAGCACCAAGAGCATTCCATCATCCTCCATGAAATTAGAGAAGATCAAAGAGCTATGAGGGAGGAGCAACAAAGACAAGGAAGAGACATAGAGGAGCTCAAAAGCACCATTGGTTCTTCAAGAAGAGGAAGACGCCACCCTCACTAAGGTGGAATGAGATTATACCTCAAGAACTTTATAAGGTGGCTGACAAGTCCTCCACTTGGGCAAGGTTAGCCTTTCCTCACCTCATATGCCACCTCTGCAATTCGGCTGGGATTGACATAGAGGGAGACATCCTCATTGAAGAGGACAAGCCCATCACTAAGAAAAGGATGGAGCAAATAAGAGATCATGGACCTCAACATGAGCAAGAGAAAATTCCTCACCATGAAATCCCTGAGATGCCTCAGGGGATGCACTTTCCTCCACAAAACTATTGGGAGCAAATCAACACTTCCCTAGGAGAATTAAGCTCCAACATGGGACAACTAAGGATGGAGCACCAAGAGCATTCCATCATCCTCCATGAAATTAGAGAAGATCAAAGAGCTATGAGGGAGGAGCAACAAAGACAAGGAAGAGACATAGAGGAGCTCAAAAGCACCATTGGTTCTTCAAGAAGAGGAAGACGCCACCCTCACTAAGGTGGACTCATTCCTTAATCTCCTTGTCTATTTATTTTACTGTTTTTTGATTTTTGAGCTTTATGTTTTATTTATGTTTGTGTCTTTACTAGATGATCACTAGTGTCTAAGTGTCTATGCCTTAAAATTATGAATGTCCTATGAATCCATTACCTCTCTTAAATAAAAAATGTTCTAAAAACAAGAAAACAAGAAGTACATGGTTTCGAATTCATCCTTGAAACTAGTTTAATTATTTTGATATGGTGACAATACTTTTTGTTTTCTGAATGAATGCTTGAACAGTGCATATGTCTTTTGATATTGTGGTTTATGAATGTTAAACATGTTGGCTCTTGAAGAATAAGGAAAAAGGAGACATGTTATTTGATAATCTGAAAAATCATAAAAATGATTCTTGAAGCAAGAAAAAGCAGTGAATACAAAAGCTTGCAAAAAAATAAAAATTAAAAAATAAAAAAAATAATAAAAAAAGAGTGTGCTTAAGAACCCTGGATACCTCTAATTGGGGACCTTAGCAAAGCTGAGTCACAATTTGAAAAGGTTCACCCAGTTATGTGTCTGTGGCATTTATGTATCCGGTGGTAATACTGGAAAACAAAGTGCTTAGGGCCACGGCCAAGACTCATAAATTAGCTATGTTCAAGAATCAACATACTGAACTGGGAGAATCAATAACACTATCTGAACTCTGAGTTCCTATAGATGCCAATCATTCTGAACTTCAATGGATAAAGTGAGATGCCAAAACTATTCAAGAGGCAAAAAGCTACAAGTCCCGCTCATCTGATTAGAGCTAAGTTTCATTGATATTTTGGAATTTATAGTATATTCTCTTCTTTTTTTATTCTATTTGATTTTCAGTTGCTTGGGGACAAGCAACAATTTAAGTTTCGTGTTGTGATGAGCGGATAATTTATATGCTTTTTGGCATTGTTTTTACATAGTTTTTAGTATGATTTAGTTAGTTTTTAGTATATTTTTATTATTTTTTAAATAAAATTCACATTTCTGGACTTTACTATGAGTTTGTATATTTTTCTGTGATTTCAGGTAATTTTTGGCTGAAATTGAGGGACTTGAGCAAAAATCAGATTCAGAGGTTGAAGAAGGACTGCAGATGATGTTGGATTCTGACCTCCCTGCACTCAAAATGGATTTTCTGGAGCTACAGAACTTCAAATGGCGCACTCTCAATTGCGATGGAAAGTAGACATCCAGGGCTTTCCAGCAATATATAATAGTCTATACTTTGCCCGAATTTAGACAACGCAAACTGGTGTTCAACGCCAGTTCCATGTTGCATTCTGGAGTTAAACGCCAGAAATAGGTTGCAAAGTGGAGTTAAACGCCAGAAACAGGTTATAAACTGGCGTTCAACTCCAAGAGAAGCCTCTACACGTATAAAGCTCAATGCTCAGCCCAAGCACACACCAAGTGGGCCCCGAAAGTGGATTTCTACATCATTTATTCATTTCTGTAAACCCTAGTAACTAGTTTAGCATAAATAGGACTTTTTACTATTGTATTTACATCTTCGGATCATTTTTAGTCTTGGTTACTCCGGTTCCCCTCTGGGGCCGAGACCAATGAACTCCATTATCACTTATGTATTTTCAACGGTAGAGTTTCTACACACCATAGATTAAGGTGTAGAGCTCTGCTGTTCCTCATGAATAAATACAAAGTACTATCGTTTTTCTAAGATATTCATTTGCACTTCAATATGAATGTGATGATCGTGATAGTCATCATCATTCCCAACCTATGAACGCGTGCCTGACAACCACTTCAGTTCTACCTTAGATTGAATGAATATCTCTGGGATTTCTTAATCAGAATCTTCGTGGTATAAGTTAGAATCCATGGACGGCCATTCTAGAGATTTTATTCTATTCTTCATTTTATTTATTTTGAAAGCATATAAGTTCAATATTAATAAGGTAAAGAATCAATTGCATAAGTTCACAGGGTTACAGAAGGATTCAGAGCACAAAACAGGAAAATGGAGCTCACTGGCAAGAAAACGCCAGTAAGAGGCACAATTGGGCGTTAAACGCCCAAAAGGAGCATCTATTGGGCATTTAACGCCAGTAGAGATAGCCATCTGGGCGTTAAACGCCAGAAAGAAGCAGCTTCTGGGCGTTTAACACCAGATTTACAGCATCCTGGGCATTCAGAAAAACACCCAGTGACAAAGGAGTTTCTGGCGTTTAACGCCAGCTGGAAGCAACAGCTGGGCGTTAAATGCCCAGACCGAGCATCAGTTGGGCGTTAAACGCCCAAAACATGCAGCAGTTGGGCGTTTAATGCCAGGATTGTTGGGAGTAGGTTATTTCGTTTTCAATTCAAATTTTTTCCATTTTTCATGTTTCAATTCATGATTTCTTGCATAAACATGTTACAAATCCTAATTTTTCAAATCCTTTTTCAAAAGATATCAAATGTATCTTAATTCATAAACCCTTTTATTTTAATCCTCTTCAAATTATTTTCAAATCCTTTTTAAAACAAATCTATCTCTTTTCCTTCTAAAATCTTTTCAACTCATCAATATCTTTTTTAAATCTTCACAACATCTTTTTCAAAACAAAGCTATGTTTTTTAATTATCTTTCATATCTTTTCAATTTTAAATTACAACTTTTCCTATCATACTTATCTTTTCCAAATCACTTTTTTTATCATATCTTTTTCAAACAATTTTCGAAACCCACCCCCCTTCCCTTTAAATGTTGGTTCGGCCTCTCCCCCTCTCCTCCACAATTCGAACTTGGCTCTCCCTATATCCCTCTCCTTTCTTTTCTTTTGCTTGAGGACAAGCAAACCTCTAAGTTTGGTGTGTTTATCCGTGATCACTAACCCAATACCCACTAAGATCATGGCTCCTAAGGGAAAACAAACCAACTCAAGAGGCAAGAAAGAGAATATTCCAAAACCACTTTGGAATCAAGGGAAGTTCTTAACCAAAGAACATTCAGACCATTACTACAAAATAATGGGTCTAAGGTCAGTAATTCCGGAAGTTAAATTCGATCTAAAAGAAGATGAATATCCGGAGATCCAAGAGCAAATTTGAAACATGAGCTGGGAAGTCCTAGCTAATCCTGAAACAAAGGTGGGAAGAAACATGGTTCAGGAATTCTACGCAAATCTGTGGCAGACGGACAGGCAGAGAATAGCGGGAACCGCATTCTATGACTATAGAACTCTGGTCAGAGGGAAGATTGTTCACACCCACCCTGACAAAATAAGGGAGATCTTCAAGCTGCCTCAACTGCAAGATGACCCAGACTCCTTTAATAGGAGAATGATGAGATCAAACCTGAACTTGGACAAGATCCTAGAGGACATATGTGTCCTTGGAGCTAAATGGACAACCAACACAAAGGGTGCCCCAAACCAACTCAAAAGAGGAGATCTCAAACCAGTCGCCAGAGATTGGCTGGACTTCATTAGGTGCTCTATACTGCCCACTAGCAACCGCTCTGAGGTCACCATCAGAAGAGTAGTAATGGTTCATTGCATTATGATGGAAAAAGAAGTGGAAGTTCATCAGCTGATTGCTTGTGAGATTTACAAAATTACAAACAAGAACTCCAAAGATGCCAGATTGGCTTACCCAAACTTGGTCTCTCTGTTATGTAAAGATGTTGGGATAAAAATGGGAGTAGATGAGTACATCCCAGTTGAGCTACCAATCACCAAAAAGTCTATGGAAGGACAACAAGTGTAGGACGACCCCATCAAGAGGAGAGCACAGGAGTTCCTCCTGGAAATCCCTCAAATTGAATACTGGGAGTGCCTAGAAGCATCTGTCACAAAGTTGCAAGAAGCTGTGGATCAACTAAAGGAAGAATAGCAAAATCAAAACAGCATGCTCTGCAAACTGCTTAGAGAACAAGAAGAGCAAGGGCATGAACTGAAGGAACTGAAGCGCCAAAAGCTATCTCTTGAAGGGCCAAGCACTCCACAGACTAAAGAGGCATCCACCTCCCAAATTCAAGGTTGTTGAGTTCTAATCTTAGCCTTAACTCTGTGATAATTGTTCTTATTAGAAATTTACCTTAGAAGTTATATATGAGTAGTAGTAATTAGTATCTCTATTTTGATTTTTTTGCCAATTAAGCTATAATTTAATTTTCTCATCATCATCAAACATGAATAAAATAGCAGATTTTTAGAATAAGGAGGCAATATTTTTTCGAGTTCTTAATAAGGAAAATTCTAATTATTTATATGTGGTGGCAATGCTTTTTGTCTTCTGAATGAATGCCTGAACAGTGCATATTTTTTATATTGAATTTTATGAATGTTAAAATTGTTGGCTCCTGAAAGAATGATAAACAAGAGAAATGTTGTTGATGATTTGAAAAATCATGAAATTGATTCTTGAAGCAAGAAAAAGCAGCAAAAAAAAAAGAGAGAAGGAGCAGTAGAAAAAGCCAATAGCCCTCAAAACCAAAATGCAAGGGTAAAGGATCCAAGGCTTTGAGCATCAGTGGATAGGAGGGCCTAAAAGGAATAAAATCCTGGCCTAAGCGGCTAAACTAAGCTGTCCCTAACCATGTGCTTGTGGCGTGAAGGTGTCAAGTGAACACTTCAGACTGAGCGGTTAAAGTCAAGGTCCAAAGCAAAAACAGAGTGTGCTTAAGAACTCTGGACACCTCTAATTGGGGACTTCAGCAAAGCTAAGTCACAACCTAAAAAGGTTCACCCAGTTATGTGTCTGTGGCATTTATGTATCCGGTGGTAATACTAGAAAACAAAGTGTTTAGGGCCACAGCCAAGACTCATAAAATAACTGTGTTCAAGAATCAACATACTAAATTAGGAGAATCAATAATGCTATCTGAATTCTGAGTTCCTATGGATGCCAATCATTCTGAATTTCAAAGGATACAGTGAGATGCCAAAACTGTTCGGAAGCAAAAAGCTACTAGTCCCGCTCATCTGATTAGAATCTGAGCTTCACTTAAAACTCTGAGACATTATTGCTTCTTGATTTCTTTTCATCCTATTTTATTTGTCTAGTTGCTTGGGGACAAACAACAGTTTAAGTTTGGTGTTGTGATGAGCGGATATTTTATACGCTTTTTGAGGGTAATTTCATGTAGTTTTTAGCATGTTTTAGTTAGTTTTTAGTATATTTTTATTAGTTTCTAGGCAAACTTCATATTTCTGGACTTTACTATGAGTTTGTGTGTTTTTCTATGATTTCAGGTATTTTCTGGCTGAAATTGAGGGAGCTGAGCAAAAATCTGATTCAGGCTGAAAAAGGACTGCAGATGTTGTTGGATTCTGACCTCCCTTCACTCGAAATGGATTTTTTGGAGCTATAGGAGTCCAAATGGCACGCTCTCAATTGAGTTGGAAAGTAGACATCCAGGGCTTTCCAGCAATATCTAATATTCCATACTTTGCTCAAGGATAAATGACGTAAACTGGCATTCAACGCCAGTTCCATGTTGCATTCTGGCGTTAAACGCCAGAAACAGGTTACAAGTTGGAGTTAAACGCCAGAAACAGGTTATAACCTGGCGTTTAACTTTGGAAACAGCCTAGGCACGTGTAAAGCTCAAGTATCAGCCCCAGCACACACCAAGTGGGCCCCAGAAGTGGATTTCTGCACTATCTATCTTATTTTACTCATTTTTTGTAAACCTAGGTTACTAGTTTAATATTTAAACAACTTTTAGAGATTTATTTGGTACCTCATGACATTTTAGATCTGAACTTTGTACTCTTTGACGGCATGAGTCTCTAAACTCCATTGTTGGGGGTGAGGAGCTCTGCTATGTCCCCATGAATTAATGCAATTATTTCTGTTTTCTATTCAAACACGCTTGTTTCTATCTAAGATGTTCATTTGCACTTCAATATGATGGATGTGATGATCCGTGACACTCATCACCATTCTCAACCTATGAACGCGAGCCTGACAACCACCTCTGTTCTACCTTCAATTGAATGAGTATCTCTTGGATTCCTTAATCAGAATCTTCGTGGTATAAGCTAGAATCCATTGGCAGCATTCTTGAGAATCTGGAAAGTCTAAACCTTGTCTGTGGTATTCCGAGTAGGATTCAGGGATTGAATGACTGTGACGAGCTTCAAACTCACAAGGGTTGGGCGTAGTGACAGACACAAAAGGATCAATGGATCCTATTCCAGCATGAGTGAGAACCGACAGATGATTAGCCGTGCGGTGACAGTGCACCTGGACCATTTTTACTGAGAGGACGGATGGTAGCCATTGACAACGGTGATCCACCAACACACAGCTTGCCATAGGAGGAACCTTGCGTGTGTGAAGAAGAAGACATGGGGAAAGCAGACATTCATATGACAAAGCATCTCCAAAACTCCAACATATTCTCCATTACTGCATAACAAGTATTTATTTCATGCTCTTTTATTTTTAGCAATTCAGACTGATAATCATAATTAATCTCCTGACTAAGATTTATAAGATAACCATAGATTGCTTCAAGCCAACAATCTCCGTGGGATCGACCCTTACTCACGTAAGGTATTACTTGGACGACCCAGTGCACTTGCTGGTTAGTGGTACGGAGTTGTGAAAAGTGTGAATCACTTGGACAAGAACTCGAAAAAAGATTGCCTCCTTATTCTAAAAATCTGCTATTTTATTTATGTTTGATGGTGATGAGAAAATTAAATTATAGCTTAATTGGCAAAAAAAATCAAAATAGAGATACTAATTACTACTACTCATATATAACTTCTAAGGTAAATTTCTAATAAGAAAAATTATCACAGAGTTAAGGCTAATATTAGAACTCAACAACCTTGAATTTGGGAGGTGGATGCCTCTTTAGTCTGTGGAGTGCTTGGCCCTTCAAGAGATAGCTTCTGGCGCTTCAGTTCCTTTAGTTCACGCCCTTGCTCTTCTTGTTCTCTAAGCAGTTTGTAGAGCATGCTGTTTTGATTTTGCTGTTCTTCCTTCAGTTGATCCACAGCTTCTTGCAACTTGGTGACAGATGCTTCTAGGCGCTCCCAGTATTCAATTTGAGGGATTTTCGGGAGGAACTCCTGTGCTCTCCTCTTGATGGGGTCGTCCTGCACTTGTTGTCCTTCCATAGACTTTTTGGTGATTGGTAGCTCAACTGGGATGTACTCATCTACTCCCATTTTTATCCCAGCATCTTTACATAACAGAGAGACCAAGTTTGGGTAAGCCAATTTGGCATCTTTGGAGTTCTTGTTTGCAATTTTGTAAAGCTCACAAGCAATCCGCTGATGAACTTCCACTTCTTTTTCCATCATAATGCAATGAATCATTACTGCTCTTCTGATGGTGACCTCAGAGCGGTTGCTAGTGGGCAGTATAGAGCACCCAATGAAGTCCAGCCAACCTCTGGCGACTGGTTTGAGATCTCCTCTTTTGAGTTGGTTTGGGGCACCCTTTGTGTTGGTTGTCCATTTAGCTCCAAGGAGACATATGTCCTCTAGGATCTTGTCCAAGTTCAGGTTTGATCTCATCATTCTCCTATTAAAGGAGTCTGGGTCATCTTGCAGTTGAGGCAGCTTGAAGATCTCCCTTATTTTGTCAGGGTGGGTGTGAACAATCTTCCCTCTGACCAGAGTTCTATAGTCATAGAATGCGGTTCCCTCTATTCTCTGCCTGTCCGTCTACCACAGATTTGCGTAGAATTCCTAAACCATGTTTCTTCCCACCTTTGTTTCAGGATTAGCTAGGACTTCCCAGCTCCTGTTTCGAATTTGCTCTTGAATCTCCGGATATTCATCTTCTTTCAGATCGAATTTAACTTCCGCGATCACTGACCTTAGACCCATTATTTTGTAGTAATGGTCTGAAAGTTCTTTGGTTAAGAACTTCCCTTGATTCCAAAGTGGTTTTGGAATATTCTCTTTCTTGCCTCTTGAGTTGGTTTGTTTTCCCTTAGGAGCCATGATCTTAGTGGGTATTGGCTTAGTGATCACGGATAAACACACCAAACTTAGAGGTTTGCTTGTCCTCAAGCAAAAGAAAAGAAAGGAGAGGGATATAGGGAGAGCCAAGTTCGAATTGTGGAGGAGAGGGGGAGAGGCCGAACCAACATTTAAAGGGAAGAGGGGGTGGGTTTCGAAAATTGATTGAAAAAGATATGATAGAAAAAGTGATTTGGGAAAGATAAGTATGATAGGAAAAGTTGTAATTTAAAATTGAAAAGATATGAAAGATATTTGAAAAAGATAGCTTTGTTTTGAAAAAGATGTTGTGAAGATTTGAAAAAGATATTGATGAGTTGAAAAGATTTTATAAGGAAAAGAGATAGATTTATTTTAAAAAGGATTTGAAAATAATTTGAAGAGGATTAAAAGAAAAGGGTTTATAAATTAAGATACATTTGATATCTTTTGAAAAAGGATTTGAAAAATTAGGATTTGTAACATGTTTATGCAAGAAATCATGAATTGAAACATGAAAAATGGAAAAAATTTGAATTGAAAATGAAATAACCTACTCCCCACAATCCTGGCGTTAAACGCCCAACTGCTGCATGTTTTGGGCGTTTAACGCCCAACTGATGCTTGGTCTGGGCGTTTAACGCCCAGCTATTGCGTCCAGCTGGCGTTAAACGCCAGAAACTCCTTTGTCACTAGGCGTTTTTCTGAACGCCTAGGATGCTGTAAATCTGGTGTTAAACGCCCAGAAGCTGCTTCTTTCTGGCGTTTAATGCCCAGATGGCTATCTCTACTAGCATTAAACGCCTAGTAGATGCTCCTTTTGGGCGTTTAACGCCCAATTGTGCCTCTTACTAGCGTTTTCATGCAAGTGAGCTCCATTTTCCTGTTTTGTGCTCTGAATCCTTCTGTAACCCTGTGAACTTATGCAATTGATTCTTTACCTTATTAATGTTGAACTTATATGCTTTCAAAATAAATAAAATGAAGAATAGAATAAAATAAAATAACAAAAAGAGGTTTGCTAATGGCTGGGTTGCCTCCCAACAAGCGCTTCTTTATTCTCTTTAGTTGGACCTTGCTGAGCTTTTTAATCTAGCCCCAGCCTTGAGCATTCTTGCTCAACATTGCCTTCAAGATAATGTTTGATTCTCTGTCCATTAACAATGAACTTCTTGTTAGAATCAATGTCTTGAAGCTCCACAGAGCCATATGGTGACACACTTGTAATCACATATGGTCCCATCCATCGGGATTTCAGTTTCCTGGGAAATAGCCTGAGCCTAGAGTTAAATAGCAGAACCTTCTGTCCTGGTTCAAAGACTCTAGATGACAGCTTTCTGTCATGCCATCTTTTTGCTTTCTCTTTGTAAAGCTTGGCATTTTCAAAAGCAGTGAGTCTGAATTCCTCTAGCTCATTCAGCTGGAGCAATCTTTTTTCTCCAGCTAATTTGGCATCAAAGTTCAGGAATATGGTTGCCCAGTAGGCTTTGTATTCTAGTTCCACGGGCATATGATAGGCCTTACCATACACAAGCTGGTATGGAGAGGTCCCTATAGGAGTTTTGAATGCTGTTCTGTAAGCCCACAGAGCATCATCCAAGCTTCTTGCCCAATCCTTTCTACGGGTACTTACAGTCCGTTCCAGGATTTTTTTTAGTTCTCTATTAGAGACTTCAGCTTGCCCATTTGTCTATGGATGATATGGAGTTTCCACTTTATGGCTAATTCCATACCGGACCATGGCAGAGTAAAGCTATTTGTTGCAGAAGTGAGTGCCCCCATCACTAATTAGTACTCTAGGGACACCAAACCTGCTGAAGATATGTTTCTGGAGGAACTTCAGCACTGTCTTAGTATCATTAGTGGGTGTGACAATGGCCTCTACCCATTTAGATACATAGTCGACTGCAACCAGAATATAAGTGTTTGAGTATGATGGTGGGAAAGGCTCCATAAAGTCAATACCCCATACATCAAACAACTCTATCTCCAAGATTTCTTGTTGATGCATGGCATAACCATGAGGCAGATTACTAGATCTCTGGCAACTATCACAGTTACGTACAAACTCTCGGGAATCTCTATAGAGGGTAGGCCAGTAGAAGCCACATTGGAGGACCTTGGTGGCTGTTCGCTCACCTCCGAAATGTCCTCTATATTGTGACCCATGGCAATGCCATAAGATCTTCTGTGCTTCTTCTCTAGGCACACACCTTCTGATTATTCCGTCTGCACATCTCTTAAAGAGATAGGGTTCATCCCACAAGTAGTACTTTGCATCAGTAATTAATTTTTTCTTTTGTTGCCTGCTGTACTCTTTGGGTATGAACCTTGCAACTTTATAGTTTGTAATGTCTGAAAACCATGGTGTTTCCTGAATGGCAAACAAATCCTCATCCGGAAAGGTTTCAGAGATCTCAATAGAGGGGAAGAATGCCCCTTCTACTGGTTCTATTCAGAACAGGTGATCAGCCACTTGGTTTTCCGTCCCTTTTCTGTCTCTTATTTCTATATCAAACTCTTGCACAACACCCATCTTATGAGCCTGGGTTTTGAATCCTGCTTTGTAAGTAGATATTTAAGAGCAGCATGGTCAGTGTACACAATCACTTTTGATCCTACTAAGTATGATCTAAACTTGTCAATGGCATAAACCACTGCAAGCAATTATTTTTCTGTGGTTGTGTAATTTTTTTGGGCGTCATTTAAAACACGGCTAGCATAATAAATGACATGCAGAAGCTTGTCATGCTTCTGCCCCAATACTGCACCAATGGCATGATCACTGGCATCACACATCAATTCGAATGGTAATGTCCAGTCTGGTACAGAAATAACTGGTGCTGTGACCATCTTAGCTTTCAGAGTTTCAAATGCCTGCAGACACTCTGTGTCAAACATAAATGGTGTGTCAGCAGCTAGCAGATTGCTCAGAGGTTTTGTGATTTTTGAAAAATCCTTTATAAACCTTCTGTAGAATCCTGCATGTCCCAGAAAGCTTCTGATTGCCTTAACATTGGCAGGTGGTGGTAATTTTTCAATTACTTCCACTTTAGCTTGATCCACCTCTATCCCCTTGTTTGAAATTTTATACCCAAGGACAATCCCTTCAGTCACCATAAAGTGACATTTTTTCCAGTTTAAAACTAGGTTAGTCTCTTGGCATCTTTTCAAAACTAGTGTCAGGTGATCAAGACAGGAGCTAAATGAGTCTCCATATACTAAGAAGTCATCCATGAAGACTTCCAGAAATTTTTCCACCATATAAGAGAAAATAGAGAGCATGCATCTCTGAAAGGGTGCAGGTGCATTACACAGCCCAAATGGCATCCTTCTATAGGCAAATACTCCAGATGGACATGTAAATACAGTTTTCTCTTGATCCTGGGGATCTACTGCAATTTTGTTGTACCCTGAATAGCCATCCAAAAAGTAGTAATAATCATGACTTGCTAGTCTCTCTAGCATCTGGTCTATGAATGGTAAAGGAAAATGATCCTTTCTGGTGGCTATATTGAGCCTTCTATAGTCAATACACATGCGCCACCCTGTAACTGTTCTTGTAGGAACCAGTTCATTTTCTTCATTATGAACCACTATCATGCCTCCTTTTTTGGGGACAACTTGGACAGGGCTCACCCAGGGGCTATCAGAAATAGGATAAATAATCCCAGCCTCCAGTAACTTGGTAACCTCTTTCTGCACCACTTCCTTCATGGCTGGATTTAGCCGCCTCTGTGGTTGAACCACTGGCTTAGCATCATCCTCCAATAGGATCTTGTGCATGCATCTAGCTGGGCTTATGCCCTTAAGGTCACTTATGGACCACCCAAGAGCTGTCTTGTGTGTCCTTAGCACTTGAAGTAGTGCTTCCTCTTCCTGTGGATTCAAAGCAGAGCTTATGATCACTGGAAAAGTATCACCTTCTCCCAGAAATGCATATTTCAGGGATGGTGGTAATGGTTTGAGCTCTGGTTTAGGAGGTTTTTCCTCTTCCTGAGGAAGTTTCAGGGGCTCTTTCAATTCCTCTGAATCCTCCAGATCAGGCTGAACATCTTTAAAGATGTCTTCCAGCTCTGATTTGAGACTCTCAGCCATGTTGATCTCCTCTACTAAAGAGTCAATAAGATCAACTTTCATGCAGTCTTTTGGTGTATCTGGATGCTGCATGGCATTGACAGCATTCAACTTAAACTCATCTTCATTGACTCTTAGGGTGACTTCCCCCTTTTGGACATCAATGAGAGTTCGTCCAGTTGCTAGGAAAGGTCTTCCTAGAATGAGAGTAGCACTCTTGTGCTCCTCCATTTCCAGCACTACAAAGTCAGTTAAACCAAGCTTTCTGATAGTGGATGCAGGTATTAGATTGATACTTGCCCCAAGATCACATAAAGCTGTCTTGGTGCAATTACCCTCTAATGTGCATGGTATCATGAAGCTCCCGGGATCTTTAAGCTTTTCTGGGAAGCTTTTCAGAATGACTGCACTGCATTCTTCAGTGAGGAGAACTCTTTCAGTTTCTCTCCAATCCTTCTTATGACTTAAGATCTCTTTCATGAACTTGGCATAAGAAGGTATTTGCTCAAGTGCCTCTGCAAACGGAATCTTTATTTCAAGAGTCCTGAGATAGTCTGCAAAGCGAGTAAATTGCTTATCCTGCTCCTCTTGGCGGAGTTTTTGAGGATAAGGCATCTTCGCTTTGTATTCCTCAACCTTGGTTGCTGCAGGTTTATTTCCTACAGAGGTGGTTGGGGAAGCCTTTTTAGAGGGGTTGTTATCAGCACTTGTGTGTGTTTGATCTTTCACTGGCGTTTGAATACCAGGGGTGGAAGCTGGATTGGCGTTGGACGCCAACTCCTTACCTGTTCCTGGCGTTTGAACGCCAGAACTGAGCTTCCTTTGGGCGTTTAACGCCAACTCCTTGCTTGTTTGTGGCGTTTGAACGTTAGAAGTGAGTATGGGTTGGGCGTTTAACGCCAGCTCACCATTCTTTTCTGGCATTTGAGCGCCAGAATCATTCCTCTCTGGGCTCTTACTGTCCTCAGAGGGATTTTGGATGATATTTTGTTCATCCTCTGTCAGCTGTTCTTTCCTTGGCTTTCTGCTGTTCTGGAGCGAGGTATTTAATGTTTTCCCACTTCTTAATTGAACTGCCTGGCACTCTTCTGTTATCTGCTTTGATAACTGCTATTTTGTCTGATTCAATTATGCCTCCATATTTTTATTAACATTTTTAGTGTCTTGTAGCATCTCTGATGAGACACAGAAGTTGGTGAATTAAAAATTATTAAAATAGTTACGTTGCAAGTATAGTTCTTAACTCACCGAAAATCTGCCTATCAATTTAGAAATATGTCACAGAGAGTTTAAATTAAAAATTACTAGGAGTTAGAGTCCCAGGTTGTCTCCCAACGAGTTGTAGAAAAGTGTGCTATTTTATTAATCAGATGTTCCAAAAGGTTGAGTTAAGTAGATGGAAAATTAAATTGAGAAAATTTAAATAATATGAATAAAAGCCTTGACTGGGAGTTGATTAGTTGGAATCTCTATTATTGATAGGATGATTTCAAGATTAATTTATAATTAATGGTTGTTCTGTTTAGTTATCCTTTACTAGGTAAAGGAAAGTCAAACAAGTTGGAATGCTAGATCTATTCACGAGTTACAACCCACTTAGTTCAAAGGGATTGGTGTTAGTGACTGGACAGCAATCCAACAGTTAACCCAATTACAAATTCTCTTTCAATCCTTCCAACTCAAGAGTTCCTTTCAATCAACTCCCCATCAAGTGAAGAAACTACTCGCTCATTATAAATAATAAATCCATAACATATGAAAGAGAATTAAAAGAAGACATGATTATTGGAATGAAAATAAATTAAAATGGAAGAAATAATCCTTGTATTAAATAGTCATGAAAGTATTCAAATGACAAAATTGAACAAAGCAAAGAACATGGAAGAATAAAACCAAGTTAAGAGAACGAACTAGAATGACGAAGTCTTGATGAGGAAATAACTCTTCTCAATGTTCCAATGCTAAGACCAATTAAAAATTAAAATTCTAAAACCTAGAGAGAAAAACCTAATGGAGTAAAACTAGATCTAAAACTGAAAACTGTGTAGAATGAATGTTGTGCTTTGTTTCTGCATATTCTCTGGCTCTAGTCTGCTGTTCCGGGCCGAAAACTGGGTCGAAATAAGGTCCAAAATCGCCCCCAGCGAATTCTGCAGATTATGTAGATCGCACATGTCACGCGATCGCGTCATCCATGCGGACGCGTCATTCGCGCTTTTCCTTGCCACGCGTTCGCATCGTCCACGCTACCGCGTCGCTTGAGCTTTTCCAATCCGCGCGGCCGCGTGAGCCATGCGGCCGCGTCACTGCGATTTGCTCTCCTTCGAGCGGTCGCGTGAGCCATGCGACCGCGTCACTTCTCGCTGGTTATCTCCTCAAATTCTTGTGTTCCTTCCATTTTTGCTATCTTCCTTTCCAATCTCCAACTCATTCATGCCCTATAAAGTCTGAAACACTCAACACACAGATCACGGCATCGAATGGAATAAAGGAGAATTAAAAATACATAATTAAAGTCTCTAGGAAGCAGTTTTCAAACATGTTATAAATTCAGGAAGGAATTATAATTTCATGCTAATTTAATGAATAAGTGGGTAAGGATCATGATAAAACCACACAATTAAACACAATATAAACCATAAAATAGTGGTTTATCAACCTCCCCACACTTAAACATTAGCATGTCCTCATGCTTAATTGAAGGAGATAAGGAAATAAGTATGAACATGTAGAAACTCATGAAATGCAATGCAAGCCTATATATATATATATATATATATATATATATATATATATATATATATATGCAACTATATGATTCTTGCCCACTTGATCAAAAGTAAATAAGCTCTTCAAAACAATTACAAATCAAATTTCACTAATTCTATCATTATACAATAAAACTGATAAAAGTGCAAGAAGATAGCTCATGAAAGCCAGGGACATGAAAATTCAAGCATTGAACCCTCACTGATAATGTGTGTATGCTCTAATCTCTAGTGTATAGGGTAATCACTCTATCCTTCTCTAATCATGCTTTCTAACTTTTGTTTTTCTCCTAACTAATCAACAACAGTTAATATACCAATACAAACATCCTGAGGTCTTTTCAAGGTTGTAATGGGGCCAAGGTATAGGTAGGGGTATACATATGGTTAAGTGAGCTGATAAATTGAATCTTTAATTAACCCAAGATTCAACCCAACTTGTATATTTTTAATGTAATCTTAAAGTTCATACCTAGCTACCCAGAATTCCCTTTTTCAATCCATACTCATGTATCAACTTTGTATTCGATTCTATCATATGTGCATTGATCTTTGAATTCTGAATTTAACATTGGGGTAATTTTGTCCCCTTATATATATATATATATATATATATATATATATATATATATATATATATATTTTGACATTAAAATAAATATAGCTTATCAATGCACATAGATTTTTAATTCTTATAGTTTCACATGAGTAGGTATCCAAATTTCCATTAAATTCTCATGACACATTCCCTTAACAACTTTTGTTCCCACAATTTCCCATACTTAACTAGCACACACAATTCTATCTTAAGCTAACCAAAGATTCAATTTGGGATATACAATTATTTTTCAGCTTAAGGTTAGTAATGTGGTAAAATATAGAACAAATGGGATTTAAAGGCTCAAAGTAGTTAACAAAGGTAATTGAAAAGGGTAGGCTTAATTTGGATAAGTGAGTTTAAACAAATAATGGCCTCAATCATGTGCAAGCATGCAAATATACTAAATATTGGACATATAAGATAAAACAAAATATAGATTACAATCATAGAGAAGTAAACACACAAGGATGAAATAATTATGGTTAAATAATGTAACCATTCATAAAGGCTCAAATCTTTCACAGGTTGTGTGTTCTTTAGCTCAAATATCATGTTCCAAATACAACTCAAGCAAATTTATCATAAAAATTTTGAAAAATTAGTGAAATTTGCTCCTAAGATAGAGTCTTGAAAGAAACTTATTGTCTTTTCAATCATATAGAACATGCATGCAACTATCCTAACCTATGCAATTTATTCTATTCTATAGAAGAAAGAAAATCTAACTAAAATATCCTAATTATTGGTGCTAGAGAAGAGAAATTACCTCCAAAAGTCAGGTACTGACCGACCTCCCCACACTTAAGGCTTTGCACCGTCCTCGGTGCCGTCTGTCAGGAACAGGGGTGGGCTGGTAGCAGTATCTCCATAATCGGAACCGTCATGGCTCCCTGTGCTAGTAAAAGAAGTGGATTCCGGGGTGTCTGAGTCTCTGCGATCTCCTCTAAGTAGCTCCCTGAGGTGTTTGAATCTTCGGTTGTTACGGCGCTCTCTCAACTTAGCTTTGTGTTCTTGCCGATCCGACCTTGTGATTATCTGTTGGAGCAATTCATCAGTTGTAGGTACTTGTGGTGTTGAAGAAGGATTATTTTCAACTAGAGCTGTAGGAAGACTTGTAGTGGCTGCTGGAAGTCTAAGGTATTTCCCGTTAGGGACATACTGATCATCCCGTGGAAGCACGGTTTTGGTGTCCCCAGCTCTGTAGGAGACTCCAGCTGCTGAGACGAGATCTGAGACCAAGGCGGGGAAAGGTAAGTTGCCCGCAATTTGTACGTGTCCCATAGCATTCCGATATGTCTTGAGAGATTCAGGGGTTAGTCTGTAAGGATGCACCATAGTAGAACAACCATGTCTGCAGTGAAGGAGGACTCATGAGTGCTCGGAAAGACGTAATGGGACATGATCTGTGCCTATACGCGAGCCTCCAAGGTAAGTGCTGAAGCCAAGATTCCCTTAGGGCGGGTACGGTGGTATCCGTAGATCCAACGGCTGCCAGGTAATGCGATAACTCCGAGAACGGAGTCCCAGTCAAATCGGTACCTCTGGCGCTTAAGTGCGGCTTCTTGGAAGGCGTCCATTCCTTCTGGAATAGGGGGAAGACTCAGAGTTTGCTGAATGGCCGTTTCTATAATGGGGACTTGCTTCTTCCGGACATAAACAGACTGCAGGGTTGGCATGTAGAAGTTAGAGTAGAACTCAACTACCCAAGAAAGATTGACCTGCCTTGGCTGTCTCCGTAGGAAACCCCATTGTCTTCGTTCAATTTGTGGCTCAACAAAGGTAGCAATATTGGACGGGAGGACAAGAAGGTATTCATTGTTATAGTTCCTTTCTGCCAGGATAGGGAACATCTGCTCACAGTAGCGATTGGGAAATCGCACAGTTTTCTTTGTTGGAAAGGCTTTCTCTTTTTCATCAACCTTTATTATCCTCTTAACTCTTTTTGTTGATGGCTTGACCGCGGTTGAAGACGGCTCTGCCACTGATGCTCTTTTAGTGCCTCTTCTTGCTGGGGGTTTAGGAGTTGCTTGCTCCTTTCCTTTCTTGGTGGCCATCCTAAAAAGAGAGGAGAAAGTAAATTAAATTCAAATAGATATATAGCAAGGAAGAGAACGGAAGAGTGGTGATGAATGCACATTAGGATGTAGTTGACATTAGCACAGGCTCTCGAGTACATGTGAAAGGCCAACAATGAAAAATAGTCAGTGCACCGAAAGATAAGTAGATGCAAGGTGTTTATTAGCATGCCGGAAAAGGTCATGAGTAGCATAGACCAAGCATTAGTTGTAACAAGCCAAAATGTTTGTTTTGACAATTAAATTCAATTAAAACAATAGTAAAGAGAATTTGTGAAAAGCAAGCATTGAATAGTAGAGTAAGTGATGATCGAACCTTTTGATGGTCTAGAATTTCACAAATGGAAACTCGTTGCAAGGTATAGTTTCTAAACCAACAATAGTCCTCTCATGCAAAAAAAATTATGTTGTTGTCATGATTAACAATCCCCAATGAAAAGTTACCGAAGTATTTGGACTCCGGGTCGTCTCCCTAGGAATCAATGGATTGCATGTGTATTGGCTATGGAGGGGAAAAAGGGGTTTTAATTGGTTGGTAATCGGACAAGGAATTTAAACGTGCAAGAAGAGTAAATCAAGCAAACAATTTAAAGAAACAATTAAAGAAAAGAGACATTCATGGCATTGAATTGAGGTCATAGGCTCTCTATCCTAGTCATGCAATGATTAATTCGCCTTGTTTAGTTAACTCACACATCGGGAGAATGTCAAACGAGACCAATTAATCATGTTACCATTACAAACAAGAATTTATCTCATTACGTCATCTCCAACAATTAGGGAGAAAGTCTAACGAGACTAGCTAATCCCAATCCAAAAGTCCTAACCAACTTACTAATCAAATTAGCAAAAGATTAGCGTTAATGGAAACGGTACTAGCTAACAACTCTAGATTGCCAACATAGGTTGGGTTTCCATGACTCAAGATTGCCTAATTACTCTCTCCAAGCCAAGAATGCTCAAAATCTACTCTAAAGTCCAACCAAGCATTTTGTCAAACACTTGGTGGGTGGTAAAGAAAAGCTTAGTAAAAGTGCAATAAAAGTAATTCTACCAACTATCAATTGCAAGAAATATAAAAACTCGCCATTCAATCATCAATGAAAAGAAACATTAACATCAAATTGCATTAAAAGAAATTCAAGGTCAACATGAGTGCATGAATGTAAAAGAGAGCATGAAAGTAAAATTGACATTACAAAAAGAGAGCATGAAAGTAAAATTGACATTACAAAAAGAGAGCATGAAAGTGTAGAAGCAAGAAATCATAGAAGAATTAAGATAAAAGCAAGGAATTAAACATGGAATTGAAATAATCTAACCTAATCCTAACCTAATCTAGAGAGAAGAGGGAGCTTCTCTCTCTAGAAACTAACCTACATGATGCTATATCTACAACTAATTACTCCGCCCTTTGCTTGGACTTCAATTCTGCATGAAATACACTCAGAAACAAGTTGGATTTGGGCTTGGGCAGCTCAGAAATCACCCCCAGCGTTTTGCCATTAAGTAGGCCAAGTAAGAGTATTGGCGTGTACGCGCCACGTGCGCGTGCGCGTCGCTGGCAAATTTTCAACCGCGCGGAATCTGCATGTACGCATGCGCGTCCTTGTGAGAGACCACTTTTTGCGCGTGCGCGCTTTGTACGCGTGCGCGTCCATTGGTTCCTTCCAAATCTTTGTTTCCTCATGCATTCTCCTCCTTGCATGCTTTTCTCCTCATTTCTTCCATCCGATAATTGCCTAATGAACCTGAAATTACTTAACAAACACATCAAGGCATCGAATGGAATTAAGGTGGGTTAGAATCACCAATTTAAGGCCTAAAAAGCATGTTTTTGCAATTAAGCATAATTTAAGGGAGAATTACAAAACCATGCTAATTCATTGAATAAATGTGGGAAAAGGTGGATAAATCCCTCAAAATAAGCATAAGATAAACCACGAAATCGGGGTTTATCAGTAAGGTAATGTAGAAAAGTGCATAATGCTATATGGGCTTTTTCACAAACACATGGCATGCATGGTAAATAAGATATAGAAAGTATGAAGGTGAACATGCAAGCAATCCCTTAAAAATAATAATTTTCAAACAAATTGCAACAATCCACAAGCATATAATGAGGAATAATGACTCAAATAAATTTCTAATACCATGTAAAAAGGAAAAGAAGAAGAAGGAAAATATGAATAATGAAAAGAAAAAGAAAAAGAAAAGGAAAATAATATATAAAATAATAAGAATGATAGAAAAGAGAAGAAGGAAGAAGAAAATAGAACCTTGGTAATGGAGGTGAGAGAGAGAGAGAGAGAGTGATAGGTGAGATAGAAGGAAGAAGAGAGAAGGAAGAAATAAGGAGGGAAAAGAAAAATTAGGATTTGGAGGAGAGAAAGATAAGATATGTGGCAATTTTAGGTTGAGCTGTGCGGCGCATGCGACGCGGCCGCGTGGGGCACGCGTTCGTGTGGATGCGCTTCAAGTATGATGACGCGATCGCGTCGATCACGCGGTCGCGTGACCCATGTTATGCTTCTGGCGCGAGTGCAGCCTCGCACCAGCACAACTCTCTGTTCAAATTAATTTATTTGCCCAAATTGGGACAGCGCGATCGCGTGGGTAACGCGATCGCGTGAGTGTGCGTCAGAAAATGGATGACGCGGCCGCGTCGGCGACGCGGTCGCGTGATAAGGATTGCTCTTCCAGCAGCAATCCAGCATCACTCTCGCACAATATTTCATTGTGCACCCTTTTACGTCGAAAACTCAGGGCACGCGGTCGCGTGGGAGGCCATGATTCCCATGCGACGCGAACGCTCCAGCGTGACTTTCTGTTCATCTTTATTTTTTTCTTTACTCTCCTTACAACGTGGACGCGTCGCTGATGCGATCGCGTCGCGTAGCGAAATTTTTTTTTTTTGGAAGATAAAAACATGTAAATGCAGATGCATGAAAGTACTAAGAAAGAAAAGAGTTATTGAATAGGAAAAACTAAAAATAAAGAAAAGAACGATCATACCATGGTGGGTTGTCTCCCACCTAGCACTTTGCTTTAACGTCCTTAAGTTGGACGCTCCACTAGCTCAATCTTCTGCTATGTGGGGATCTTCCAAGAGGAAGATCTCAAGCTCCTTGTTTCTCTGCATCTTCCCGCCATGGTATAGCTTCAGGCATTGTCCATTAACCTTAATGAGTTCAGAGCTTGAGGGATGGCTTAGGTGATAAACTCCGTACGGTTCGGCCTTCTCTACTCTGTATAGACCTTCCCATCTTGATCTCAACTTACCTGGCATGAGCCTTAGTCGAGATTTGTAAAGGAGGACTAAATCCCCAGGTTGGAACTCTTTCTTCTTGATGTTTTGATCATGTACAGCCTTCATCTTTTCCTTGTATATTCTGGAGTTTTCATAAGCTTCTAGGCGAAGGCTCTCCAGTTCCTGCAGTTGCAACTTCCTTTCAGCTCCGGCTTTCTCAATTCCCATGTTGCACTCCTTAACTGCCCAAAAAGCTCTGTGTTCTACTTCAACTGGGAGATGACAAGCTTTTCCATAAACCAAGCGGAAAGGACTCATCCCAATGGGTGTCTTGTATGCTGTTCTATATGGCCAGAGTGCATCTTGTAGCCTGGTGCTCCAGTCTTTTCTATGAGGCTTTACTATCTTTTGCAAGATACGCTTAATTTCTCTGTTTGACACCTCGGCTTGCCCATTAGTTTGAGGATGGTAAGCTGTTGCAACTTTATGAATTATCCCATGCTTCTTCATTAATCCTGTCAGTCTCATGTTACAAAAATGGGTGGGTTGATCGCTCACGATTGCTCGTGGTGATCCGAAGCGACATATAATATGGTTTTTCACAAAGGAAACAACAGGGTTAGCATCATCAGTGCAGGTTGGAATTGCTTCCACCCATTTGGAAACATAATCCACAGCTAACAATATATAAAAATATCCATTAGAATTTGAAAATGGACCCATGAAGTCAATGCCCCAAACATCAAAAATTTCACAGAAAAGCATAATTTGTTGAGGCATCTCATCCCTCCTGGATATATTACCAATTTCTGGTATGGGAGACAAGATTTACAAAACTCAGCAGCGTCTCTATAAAGAGTAGGCCACCAGAATCCACAGTCTAAGATCTTTCTAGCTGTTCTTTGAGGGCCAAAATGTCCTCCACTCTCAGATGAGTGACAGGCCTCTAAAATGGACTGGAATTCTGATTGAGGCACACAACGTCTAATTACTTGATCAGCGCCACATCTCCATAAATATGGGTCATCCCATATATAATATTTAGACTCGCTTTTCAGCTTGTCTCTTTGATGCTTAAAAAAATTTGGAGGAAATGTGCGGCTAACTAAATAATTAGCAACAGGTGCATACCAAGGGACTACCTCAGATACTGCTTGCAGGTTATCAAAAGGAAAATTATCATCTATAGGAGTAGAATCATCCTTAATATGCTCAAGGCGACTCAGGTGATCTGCCACTAAATTTTGATTACCACTCCTATCCTTTATTTCTAAATCAAATTCTTGTAACAGCAGTATCCAACGTATAAGTCTTGGTTTGGACTCTTTTTTAGCTAATAGATACTTTAAAGCTGCATGGTCTGAATACACTACTACTCTAATACCAAGTAAATAAGCTCAGAATTTATCCAGAGCAAAAACAATAGCAAGAAGCTCTTTCTCAGTAGTAGTATAGTTGGACTGGGCATTGTCTAAAGTCTTAGACGCATTAGCAATAATGAAAGGATCCTTACCTTCATGCTGAGCCAGCGCTGCTCCTACTGCATGGTTGGAAGCATCGCACATGATTTCAAATGGCTGGCTCCAGTCTGGTCCTCTCACAATTAGAGCTTGAGTCAGAGCAGTCTTCAGCTTATCAAACGCTTGTTACTCGAACTCAATATCCTTCTGCAGTAATCTGGATAAGGGAAGTGCGACCTTACTAAAGTCCTTAATAAATCTCCTGTAAAAACCTGCATGGCCAAGGAACGAACGGACTTCCCTCACAGAAGAGGGGTAAGGTAAACTAGAAATAACATTCACCTTTGCTGGGTCTACAGAAATGCCATTATTAGATACCACATGTCCTAATACAATTCCTTGTTTTACCATAAAGTGACATTTTTCGAAATTTAATACAAGGTTTGTATTAACACATCTATCTAATACTCTAGATAATCCATCTAAGCAAAGGCTAAAAGAATCACCATAAATGCTAAAATCGTCCATAAAAACTTCCATACAGTCCTCAATAAGGTCAGAGAAAAGACTCATCATGCACCTTTGGAAGGTAGCTGGTGCATTGCACAAGCCAAAGGGCATTCTCTTGTAAGCATAAGTCCCAAAAGGACATGTAAAAGTAGTCTTTTCCTGATCCTCAGGAGCTATATGAATCTGGAAATAACCTGTGTAACCATCTAAAAAGTAATAATGTTTTTTACCTGACAGGCGATCCAACATTTGATCAATGAATGGAAGTGGGTAGTGATCCTTACGGGTAGCTTGTTTGAGATGCCTGTAATCAATGCAGACTCTCCAAGCATTCTGAACTCTAGTTGCTATGAGCTCCCCATGCTCATTCTTCACTGTAGTGACTCCAGACTTCTTGGGCACCACTTGTACTGGGCTTACCCATTCACTGTCTGAAATGGGATATATGATACCGGCTTCCAATAGTCTGGTCACTTCCTTTTTGACAACTTCCAAGATGGTGGGATTCAATCTTCTTTGGGGTTGACGGACAGGTCTTGCTCCCTCTTCTAAAAATATTCTGTGCTCACATACTTGAGGGTTGATGCCTACTATGTCTGCCAAGCTCCACCCAATTCCCTTCTTATGCTTCCTCAGCACATCAAGTAACTGCTCTTCTTGTTGAGAAGTAAGTTCCCTTGCAATGATAACTGGAAACCTCTACTCATCTTCGAGATAAGCATATTTGAGATGCGGAGGGAGGGGTTTCAATTCTAACTTCTGATCATGAGCAGGCTCTGGATTATCTGGGGCTTGTGAAAATGGCGAAGTGCCCTCATTGTCAGTTAAAAGGATCCCCACACTTGGACCTTGTCCAGTGTGCCTCTCTTCAAACTCTTCCTTGTGAACTTCAGCTACACTTTCATCTATGACATCACACTGGAAGATAGAACGATCTTCTGGGGGGGGTTGTCAATGATTCCATTCAGATTGAAGATTACTATGCATCCATCTATTTCAAAGAAGTATGTTCTTGAAAAAGCATCCAATTTGAATTTTGATGTCTTCAGGAATGGTCTTCCAAGTAGGATTGATGATGGCTTATCTGAATTATTATGGGGCATCTCCAAGATATAAAAATCAGTGGAAAATGTAAGCCCTTTAATGTTCACCAAAACATCTTCAGCAACTCCAGCCACTGTAATAATGCTTTTATCTACTAACACAAAATGAGCTGCCGACCTTTTTAAGGGAGGGAGCCTCAAAATATCATATATAGACAAAGGCATTATACTGACAGATGCTCCTAAATCACACATGCAATCATAAATTACTACACCACAACTAACTATACAAGGACCTGGATCACTACATTTTTCAGGTAATCCTCCCATTAAAGCAGATATAGAACTACCTAAAGGAATAGTTTCTAATTCATTAATTTTGTCTTTATGGATACATAAGTCTTTTAGAAACTTTGCATATTTAGGTACCTGCTGAATAACATCAAAAAGAGGAACAGTTACCTCAACCTTTTTGAATATTTCTACCATTTTGGGGTCGGGTTCCAGCTGCTTCCTGGGCTTCCATGCAAGTTGTGGAAATGGAATAGGAGTAGTGTTTTCTGTGGTGTTTGCGCCTTTTGGTGCTTCCTCCTGTGGTTGAGCTATTTCTTCTTCAGCTATGTCCTGTATGTCCTCTTCTTCTTCAACATCTTCTATTTCTACTACCTCTTCAGCTGAGGTGTGTTCTGGTGGGCTTGGTTCCTCCTGATTCCTCTCCTGCAGTGTGGTTCCAGACCTTAGGGTGATGGCATTAATGCCTCCCTTTGGATTGGGTAATGGTTGAGAGGGGATTCCAGTGGAGCTTGAGGGTTGGTTACTGGAATTTTGCGCTGATCCAATCTGTGACATAAGAGCTTACAAAGTAGAGGTGAGACCATTCAGACTGGCATTAATACTATTCATGATGTTATTTTCCATGGTATGTTGTCTTCGCTCAAAAGATTGTAGTAGCTCTTCATTAGGAGATAAAGAAGAATGAGTAAATTGAGAGGTCTGCTGTTGATTGTTCTGTGGTCCTTGGTTTTGCCTCAGGTGAGGTGCTCTATAAGGTTGATTCTGCTGCCTGTTGTTGTTATTATTCCACCTCTGATTTTTCTGATTATCTCGGCCTCCTCTGTTATTGTTGTCCCTCCAATTTTGGTTAGAATTGTCCTGCCATCCATGGTTATTATTTCCACTTTGATTGTACCCTTGGTTGGGGCGGTCATAGAAGTTATGAGTGGATGCCACCATGTTGTCTTCTTGTTAAAGCTGCGGGCATTCATTAGTGTAATGGCTATAATCAACACAGATTCTGTAAATTCTTTGCGGGACTAATTGTTGGTTTTACTGTGGCGAGGGAGGTTGAGCTTGCTGAGCTTATTGTTGATTCAATTGCATCTGCTTCAGCAAGTTGGTCATCTCGCATATACTCTGAGCTAGAGCCGCAGTCTCTCTGTTAGAGGATACTTCTGCAATGGCTTTTGAACGGCCTTGCTTTTGCTTGTGGTTCCTAGTAGATTCAGCTAAATCACTGATCAATTGCCAAGCCTCATCAGTGGTCTTGTACTTCTTCATAGACCCATTGCTAGCACTTTCCAATGTGGTCTTATCTTAGGGCCCCATGCCCTGTGTGATATAGCTAAGTAACACTATCTTGTCAATCATGTGGTAGGGGCATGCTTCCAGAAGATTATTGAAGCGCTCCCAGTATTCAAAGAGAGTCTCATTGTCATCCTGAATAATTGTGGAAATATCCTTCCTCAGTTTATCAGTAACTTCAGATGGAAAGAATTTCTCCAAAAACTCCTTTCTGAGTGTATCCCAATTGGATACATTTGCTAGAGGTTGAGTGTAGTACCACTCTCTTGCTTTTCCCTCGAGAGAAAACGGGAAAGCTTTCAGTAAAATTGAAGTTTCATCAGTACCATCATGCCTGACAGTAGAACAGGCTGCCTGGAAATCTCTCAAGTGCTTGATAGGCTCTTGAGCAGGTAGGCCATGAAACTTGGGCATCAAATTTAGCAGTGCGGTCTTTATTTCAAAATCTGTAGCTACCGCTGGATGATGCGCTTGAAACGGTTGCATTGTAAAATCAGGGGCTCCTTCCTCTTGGATGGTAACTCTCCTAGCTGCCATGTCTTCTGCACGTAAAACAGCCGAATCAGTAGAACGGGGGCTGGTTTCTTCCTCAAGTTCACTTTCAGATCCGCCCTCAGAGCGGACTAACCGACGCTGTTCTCGCCTTATTCGTGAAATAGTCCTTTCAATTTCAGGATCGAATATTAGAAAGCGCGGATCAGGAAGTGAATGCGTCATTTGACGAAAGAAACATGCAGCTCATAGTAGCAAAATAAAATAAAATGCAAATAAATAAATTCTAATTAATAACTTTAGCACTCTATTGCAACTCCCCGGCAACGGCGCCGAAAAATTGATGAGACACAGAAGTTGGTGAATTAAAAATTATTAAAATAGTTACGTTGCAAGTATAGTTCTTAACTCACCGAAAATCTGCCTATCAATTTAGAAATATGTCACAGAGAGTTTAAATTAAAAATTACTGGGAGTTGGAGTCCCAGGTCGTCTCCTAACGAGTTGCAGAAAAGTGTGCTATTTTATTAATCAGATGTTCCAAAAGGTTGAGTTAAGTAGATGGAAAATTAAATTGAAAAAATTTAAATAATATGAATAAAAGCCTTGACTGGGAGTTGATTAGTTGGAATCTCTATTATTGATGGGATGATTTCAAGATTAATTTATAATTAATGGTTGTTCTGTTTAGTTATCCTTTACTAGGTAAAGGAAAGTCAAACAAGTTAGAATGCTAGATCTATTCACGAGTTGCAACCCACTTAGTTCAAAGGGATTGGTGTTAGTGACTGGACAGCAATCCAACAGTTAACCCAATTACAAATTCTCTTTCAATCCTTCCAAATCAAGAGTTCCTTTCAATCAACTCCCCATCAAGTGAAGAAACTACTCGCTCATTGTAAATAATAAATCCATAACATATGAAAGAGAATTAAAAGAAGACATGATTATTGGAATGGAAAATAAATTAAAATGGAAGAAATAATCCTTGTATTAAATAGTCATGAAAGTATTCAAATGACAAAATTGAACAAAGCAAAGAACATGGAAGAATAAAACCAAGTTAAGAGAACGAACTAGAATGACGAAGTCTTGATGAGGAAATAACTCTTCTCAATGTTCCAATGCTAAGAACAATTAAAAATTAAAATTCTAAAACCTAGAGAGAAAAACCTAAAGGAGTAAAACTAGATCTAAAACTGAAAACTGTGTAGAATGAATGTTGTGCTTTGTTTCTGCATATTCTCTGGCTCTAGTCTGCTATTCCGGGCCGAAAACTGGGTCGAAATAAGGTCCAAAATTGCCCCCAGCAAATTCTGCAGATTATGCAGATCGCACATGTCACGCGATCGCGTCATCCATGCGGACGCGTCATCCATGCGGACGCGTCATTCGCGCTTTTCCTTGCCACGCGTTCGCGTCGTCGATGCTACCGCATCGCTTGAGCTTTTCCAATCCGCGCGGCCGCGTGAGCCATGCGGCCGCGTCACTGCGATTTGCTCTCCTTCGAGCGGTCGTGTGAGCCATGCGACCGCGTCACTTCTCGCTGGTTATCTCCTCAAATTCTTGTGTTCCTTCCATTTTTGCTAGCTTCCTGTCCAATCTCCAACTCATTCATGCCCTATAAAGTCTGAAACACTCAACACACAGATCACGGCATCGAATGGAATAAAGAAGAATTAAAAATACATAATTAAAGTCTCTAGGAAGCAGTTTTCAAACATGTTATAAATTCAGGAAGGAATTATAATTTCATGCTAATTTAATGAATAAGTGGGTAAGGATCATGATAAAACCACACAATTAAACACAATATAAACCATAAAATAGTGGTTTATCAATCTCCTTGAATTTTGCTAGCTGTTTTGTTAGAAAGCACAATTGTTGATTAAGTTCAGCAACTTGTTCTGGAGGACCAAGTTCAACAGACACTACTTTGGCTTCTTCTTTTATGGAGAAACCATTACTTATGTACATATGCTGGTTTCTGGCAACTATATCAATAAGCTCTTGAGCCTCTTCAATAGTTTTTCTCATGTGTATAGATCCACCAGCTGAGTGGTCTAGGGACATTTGAGCACCTTCTGTAAGCCCATAGTACAAAATGTCTAATTGCACCCACTCTGAAAATATTTCAGAGGGGCATTTCCTTAGCATCCCTCTGTACCTCTCCCAGGCATTATAAAGGGATTCATCATCCTCTTATTTAAAGCTTGGATGTCCAACCTTAGTTGTATCATTCTTTTTGGAGGGAAATATTGATTCAGGAATTTGTCTGATAACTATTTCCATGTTCTTATGCTTGCTATGGGTTGGTTATTTAACCACCTTTTAGCTTGATCTTTTACAGCAAACGAAAACAGTAACAGTCTGTATACATCCGGATCTACCTCCTTGTCATGTACTGTGTCAGCAATTTGTAAGAATTGTGCCAGAAACTCAGTAGGTTCTTCTTGTGGAAGACCGGAATACTGGCAATTTTGCTGCACCATGACAATGAGCTGAGGATTTATCTCAAAACTGCCTGCTTTGATGGAGGGTATACAGATACTACTCTCATTTGTAGCAGTAGTGGGGTTAGCATATGACCCTAGAGTCCTTCTGGACTGTTCATTTCCACTTAGATCCATGACGGAGAAAGGGAGATGATGTGAATTGCAAGTAAAATATATTTTTATTTATTTTTTTATTTAATTAAAAATAACTAAAAAAATGAAATAAAATAAAGTAAAGTAATTAGAAAATAAAATATAGATTTCGAAAATTAAAAAAAAAAGAAAATAAAAAGAAATTTGAATGTTGAATTGACTAATTAATTGAAAAGATTTGAAAAATTTTTGAATATGATTTTTGAATAAGATTTTGAATTTTGAAAAGATTTGATTTTTAAAATAAAAATCTGAATTTTTAAAGGTAATTTTTGAAAACTCAATTAAAATAAAGGAAAAATATATTTTTGAATTCAAAGAGGAAAGATAAAAACAATAAAAAGACACAAAACTTAAAATTTTTAGATCCGATGCTCCTTATTTTCGAAAATTTTGGAGGGAAAACACCAAGGAACACCAAGATTTTCTCCCCGGCAACGGCGCCAAAAACTTGGTGCTTTAGCTTCCCTTAGCTTCCTCTTCAGAGTCCAATCAGGTTCAGGATCAGCTTCAACAAGAATGTTCTTATTCTTGTTCCTGCTCATATGAAAAAGAAGAAAACAGAAAATATGGAATCCTTTATGTCACAGTATAGAGATTCCTTTATGTGAGTAGAAGATGAAAAGAATAGAGGGATGAAGAAGAGAAGTGTTAGTAGATAAATAAAATAATTAGAAGGAGATGAGAGGGGGAATGAATTTTGAAAATAAAATAAAATAAAATAAAAATATTTTTGTTTTTAATTTAAAACTTACAATTAAAATCTGAAAATTAAAAAGAAAAATAAAATTAAATTAAATTTAAAACAATTAATTAATTAAAATGGAATTTTGAAAAAGAGGAAGGTAATTTTCGAAAATTAGAGATAGAGAGTTAGTTAGGTAGTTTTGAAAAAGATATGATTGAAACAAAAAGATAGGATTAGTTTGAAAAAGATTTGAAAATCAATTTTAAAAAAGATAAGAAGTTAGAAAAGATTTTGAAATTGATTTTGAAAAAAATGTGATTGAAAAGATATGATTGAACTTTATTTTGAAAAAGATTTGAAATATAATTTAAAAAGATTTGATTTTTAAAATTAAAGTTGATGACTTGACTAACAAGAAACTAAAAGATATGATTCTAAAATTTAAAGATTGAATTTTTCTTGATAGGAAAGTCACAAACTTGAAATTTTTGAATAAAAACATTAAATGTTAGTGTTAATTTCGAAAATATAAGATAAAATTAAGAAAAAGATTTTCAAAAATTAGTTTTTAAAATTTTCGAAAAAAAAATTAAGAAGAAGAATGAAGAAGATTTGATTTTTGAAAACGATTTGAAAAGAAAAAATTTTTTTGAAATTGAAATTTTGCATGACTAAAAAAAAGATATGATTTTGAAAATCTTTGACTAATTCAATGTAAATTTCGAAAATTAGGAGTAAAATAAGGAAAAGATATTTTTTTTGATTTTTGAATTTTAATGTGGAAAGAGAAAAAAAAGTTGTCTTTTTGTTTTTTTCTCTTTTTTTTCTTTTTATTAAATAGTAAAAATGAAACAAAACATGAAAATCATGAATCAAAACAACTAATGCATGCAAGAACACTTTGAATGTCAAGATGAACACCAAGAACACTTTGAATGTCAAGATGAACATCAAGACTTATTTTTGAAAATTTTTAAGAAAAGAAAAACATGCAAGATACCAAACTTAGAAATTTTCAATAATTGGACACTAACAAATTGAAAATACATATGAAAAACAAGAAAAGACACAAAACATAAAAATATGAAGATCAAACAAGAAGACTTGTCTAGAACAACTTGAAGATCATGAAGAACAAGAAAGAAACTCAATGCATGTGTTCTTCAAAAATTTAAGAAAAGTTAAAAGCATGCAATTGACACCAAACTTACAATTAGACACTAGACTCAAACAAGAAACATCAAATTATTTTTGATTTTATGATTTTGTAAATTTTTTTGGTTTTTATCGAAAATTATTTTGGGAAAAACGAAAAAAAAAATTTTATATTATTTTTGAAAATAAGAAATAAAAAAGCTTAAAAATAAAATAAAATTACCTAATCTGAGCAACAATATGAACCGTCAGTTGTCCAAACTCGAACAATCCCCGGCAACGGCGCCAAAAACTTGGTGTGGAAAAATCGTGACGGTTCATTCCTTGGTAACGGCGCTAAAAACTTAATACGCACGTTCATAATCTTAGTTCTTTGTCACAACTTCGCACAACTAACCAGCAAGTGCACTGGGTCGTCTAAGTAATAAACCTTACGTGAGTAAGGGTCGATCCCACAGAGATTGTCGGCTTGAAGCAAGCTATGGTCACCTTGTAAATCTCATTCAGGCGGATTCAATTGATTATGGAGATTTAATAATTAAAAGATAAATAAAACGTAAATTAAAGATAGAGATACTTATGTAATTCATTGGTGAGAATTTCAGATAAGCGTATGAAGATGCTTATTCCTCCTGAACCTCTGCTTTCCTATTGTCTTCATCCAATCATTCATACTCCTTTCTATGGCAAGCTGTATGTTAGGCATCACCGTTGTCAATGGCTACATCCTATCCTCTCAGTGAAAATGGTCCAATGCGCTGTCACTACCTGGCTAATCATCTGTCGGTTCTCGATCATGCTGGAATAGGATTCAGTAATCCTTTTGCGTCTGTCACTACGCCCAGCACTCGTGAGTTTGAAGCTCGTCGCAGCCATCCCTTCCCAGATCCTACTCGGAATACCACAGACAAGGTTTAGACTTTTTGGATATCAAGAATGGCCGTCCATGGATTCTAACTTATACCACGAAGACTCTGATTAAGAAATCCCAGAGATATTCATTCAATTTAAGGTAGAACTGAAGTGGTTGTCAGGCACGCGTTCATAGGTTGGGAATGATGATGACTGTCATGATCATCACATTTATATTGAAGTGCGAATGAATATCTTAGAATCGGAATAAGCTTGAATTGAATAGAAAAACGATAGTACTTTGTATTAATTCCTGAGGAACAGCAGAGCTCCACACCTTAATCTATGGTGTGTAGAAACTCTACCGTTGAAAATACATAAGTGATAATGGAGTTCATTGGTCTCGGCCTCAGAGGGGAACCGGAGTAACCAAGACTAAAAATGATCCGAAGATGTAAATACAATAGTAAAAGTCCTATTTATGCTAAATTAGTTACTAGGATTTACAGAAATGAGTAAATGATGCAGAAATCCACTTTCGGGGCCCACTTGGTGTGTGCTTGGGCTGAGCATTGAGCTTTACATGTGTAGAGGCTTCTCTTGGAGTTGAACGCCAGTTTATAACCTGTTTCTGGCGTTTAACTCTACTTTGCAACCTGTTTCTGGCGTTTAACTCCAGAATGCAACATGGAACTGGCGTTAAACGCCAGTTTGCGTCGTCTAAACTCGAGCAAAGTATGGACTATTATATATTGCTGGAAAGCCCTGGATGTATACTTTCCAACGCAATTGAGAGTGCACCATTTGAAGTTCTGTAGCTCGACAAAATCCATTTTGAGTGCAGGGAGGTCAGAATCCAACAGCATTTGCAGTCCTTCTTCAATCTCTGAATCTGATTTTTGCTCAAGTCCCTCAATTTCAGCCAGAAATTACCTGAAATCACAGAAAAACACACAAACTCATAATAAAGTCCAGAAATGTGAATTTTATTTAAAAACTAATAAAAATATACTAAAAACTAACTAAATCATACTAAAAACTATGCAAAAACAATGCTAAAAAGCGTATAAATTATCCGCTCATCACCTATACCACGAAGACTCTGATCGTGAATCAGAAGGCTAAGAGATATGGATTCAAGCTTGTTTTCATGTAGAACGGAAGTGGTTGTCAGGCACGCGTTCATAAGTGAGAATGGTGATGAGCGTCACATAATCATCACATTCATCATGTTCTTGTGTGCGAATGGATATCTTAGAGAAGAAATAGGCTTGAATTGGATAGAAAAACGATAGTACTCTGCATTAATTCATGAGGAACAGCAGAGCTCCACACCTTAATCTATGGTGTGTAGAAACTCTACCGTTGAAAATACATAAGTGCAAATAGGGTAGACATGGCCGAGTGGCCAGCCTCCCATGGAGGTCTCAGAACGTAAAAGTTACATAATGTGTTCCAGAGATGTGAAATAAATTAATAAAAGTAGTTTTTATACTAAACTAGTAACTAGGGTTTACAGAAATGAGTAAATGATGCAGAAATCCATTTCCGGGCCCACTTCATCTGTGCTGCGCTGAGCATTGAAGCTTTCATGTGTAGAGGTCTTTCTTGGAGTTAAACGCCAGTTTGTAACCTATTTCTGGTGTTTAACTCTACTTTGCAACTTGTTTCTGGCGTTTAACGCCAGAATAGGGCAGAGAGCTGGCGTTGAACGCCAGTTTGCATCATCTAAACTCGAGCAAAGTATGGACTATTATATATTGCTAGAAAACCCTGGATGTCTACCTTCCAACGCAATTGAGAGCACGCCATTTGGACTCTTGTAGCTCCAGAAAATCCACTTTGAGTGCAGGGAGGTCAGAATCCAACAGCATCTGCAGTCCTTCTTCAGCCTCTGAATCTGATTTTTGCTCAAGTCCCTCAATTTCAGCCAAAAATTACCTGAAATCACAGAAAAAGACACAAATTCATAGTAAAGTCAAGAAATGTGATTTTTATTTATAAACTAATAAAAATATATTAAAAACTAACTAAATCATACTGAAAACTATGTAAAAACAATGCTAAAAAGCGTATAAATTATCCGCTCATCATCTATCTAAGATATCCAAGATGTCATTGGATCATTCTGCTGGTGGATCACTCCACTTGAAGAAGACGCCTGTAGAGGCACAGAAACTCATTAAAATGGTTGCAAACAACCAATTCCTATATACTTCTGAGAGGAACCCTATGAACAATGGGGTAGCTCAGAAGAAAGGAGTCCTGGAAGTTGACACTTTAAATGCCATGTTGGCTCAGAACAAGATCTTGACCCAGCAGGTTAATATGATCTCTCAGCACTTGACTGGATCACAAGCTGCAACTGGCAGCACTCAAGACACCTCCTATGATGGAGATGCCTATGATCTAGATCAACCTTCAATGGAGGAGGTGAATTACATGGGAGAACTGGTGCACGAAATTGTGATGTCCAGGCTCGAACAATCCCTGGCAACGTGAGCAACTTGGTACATGTAATCGTGATTACACTTTAATGATGTAAAATTCATGGCTCCTTCTTTCCCTGGCAATGGCGCCAAGAACATGGTGCCAATAACATGGTTCACAACTTCGATACAACTAACCAGCAAGTGCACTGGGTCGTCCAAGTAATACCTTACGTGAGTAAGGGTCGAATCCCACGGAGATTGTTGGTATGAAGCAAGCTATGGTCACCTTGCAAATCTCAGTTAGGTAGATATAAATTGATAATGGTGTTTTCGAATAATAAATAATAGAATAGGGATAGAGGTACTTATGTAAATCATTGGTAGGAATTTCAGATAAGCGAATGGAGATGCTTTTCATTCCTCTGAACCTCTGCTTTCCTGCTATCTTCATCCAATCAGTCTTACTCCTTTCCATGGCTGGCTTTATGTGATACATCACCACTGTCAATGGCTACTTTCGGTCATCTCTCGGGAAAATGATCCAATGCCCTGTCACGGCACGGCTAATCGTCTGGAGGCATCACCCTTGCCAATGGCTTCATCTTATCCTCTCAGTGAATAATATGCTCACACACCCTGTCACGGCACGGCTATTCATCTATCGGTTCTCGATCATGTTGGAATAGGATTTACTATCCTTTTGCGTCTGTCACTAACGCCCTGCAATCGCGAGTTTGGAGCTCGTCACAGTCATTCATTCATTGAATCCTACTCGGAATACCACAGACAAGGTTTAGACTTTCCGGATTCTCTTGAATGCCGCCATCATTCTAGCTTACGCCACGAAGATTCTGGTTAGGAGATCTAAGAGATATTCATTCTAGCTTATTTCATGTAGAACGGAAGTGTTTGTCAGGCACGTGTTCATAGGGGAGAATAGTGATGAGTGTCACACATAATCATCACCTTCATCACGTTCTTGGGTGCGAATGGATATCTTAGAAGCGAAATAAGATGAATTGAATAGAAAACAGTAGTACTTTGCATTAATCTTTGAGGAACAGCAGAGCTCCACACCTTAATCTATGGAGTGTAGAAACTCTACCGTATGAAAATACATAAGTGAAGGTCCAGGCATGGCCGAGATGGCCAGCCCCCTAAAGCGTGATCAATAGTCTCCTAAGATGAACAATGGATTAAAACTGAGACCAAAGATGTCAAAAAGACTAGTAAAAGGTCCTATTTATAATAAACTAGTCACTAGGGTTTACATGAGTAAGTAATTGATGTATAAATCCACTTCCTGGGCCCACTTGGTGTGTGTTTGGGCTGAGCTTGAGTGTTGCACGTGCAGAGGCCATTTGTGGAGTTGAACGCCAGCTTTTGTGCTAGTTTGGGCGTTCAACTTTGGTTTTGGCTCCTTTTCTGGCGCTGGACGCCAAATTTGGGCAGAGAGCTGGCGTTGAACGCCAGTTTACGTCATCTATTCTTGGCCAAAGTATGAACTATTATATATTGCTGGAAAGCCCTGGATGTCTACTTTCCAAAGCTATTGGAAGCGTGCCATTTCGAGTTCTGTAGCTCTAGAAAATCCACTTTGAGTGCAGGGAGGTCAGAATCCAACAGCATCAGCAGTCCTTTTTCAACCTCTGAATCTGATTTCTGCTCAAGTCCCTCAATTTCAGCCAGAAAATACCTGAAATCACAGAAAAACACACAAACTCATAGTAAAGTCCAGAAATGTGAATTTAACATAAAAACCAATGAAAACATCCCTAAAAGTGACTAGATCCTACTAAAAACATACTAAAAACAATGCCAAAAAGCGTATAAATTATCCGCTCATCAAGAACCCTATGGAAACATCTATAACTCCTCATGGAGAAATCATCATAACTTTTCATGGAAGGATGAATAGAAGCCTCAACAAGACTTCAACAATAATCAAGGTGGAAGAACCCAGAATAAGTTCAACAATAGACCAACATTCCCATCTTTTCAACAACAAATGGAGACTTCTAAACAGAGCCTGTCTGACTTAGCAATCATAGTCTCTGAACTCTCTAAGACCACCCACAGTTTCATAACAGAAACTAGGTCCTCCATTAGAAATCTGGAGGTACAAGTTGGTCAACTGAGCAAGAGAATCCTTGAAACCCCTCCAAACACTCTTCCTAGTACCACTGAAGTGAACCCAAGAGAAGAGTGCAAGGCCATCACTACAGAAGTGAAGGCCGAATCTGAGGAGGCATTGGTGGCATTTAATGCCAGTAAGGAGGTCTTTACTGGGCGTTCAATGCCCAAAGAGGGGACATTAGTGGCGTTGAATGCCAGCAAGAAGGTCCTTAATGGGTGATCAGCGCCCAAAACAGTACCAAAGCTGGCGTTGAATGCCAGTACAGGGATGCATGATGGGCGTTCAACGCTCAAAGAAACACAAGTCCTGGCATTGAATGCCACAATAGGGGTAGTTGGCAACCCTAAGCCCACTAAGAACTCCTCTATTGAAGAAATGATAGAACCCAAGGTTCATGAGGAACCCATTGAAGTTCCATTGAATGCTTGGTTGAAGATAATAGAATCTGCAGAGTACTCCTCCTCTGATGGAGAAGAAGAAACTAAGGAAGAGCAAGTTGCTCAGTAACTAGGAATTCTGATGAAGCTGAATGCCAAGCTATTTGGCACAAAGCCATTGGAGGAAGAACCTCTAGTGCTCACCAAGGAACTCAATGCCTTGGTTCAGCAAAAGTTACCTCAGAAGAAACCGGATCCTGGACGCTTCTTAATTCCTTGCACCATAGGTACCATGACCTTTGATAAAGCTCTGTGTGACCTAGGGTCAAGCATAAACCTTATGCCACTCTCTATAACGGAGAAGTTGGGAATCTTTGAGGTACAAACTGCAAGAATCTCACTGTAGATGGCAGACAAGTCCATGAAAAAGGCTTGTGGACTGGTAGAGGATGTCTTGGTGAAGGTTGAAGACCTTTACATCCCTGTTGGCTTCATAATCCTGGATACTGGGGAGGAAGAGGATGAATCTATCATCCTTGGAAGACCCTTCCTAGCTATAACCAAGGCTGTAATTGATGTAGACAGAGGAGAACTAGTCCTGTAATTAGATGAGAACTATCTTGTGTTCAAGGTTCATAAACGTCATTCTACCTCAACTGTAGGAAGCACCATTCATAAACATGAAGTGCTTCAACCACTCCTCTCAGTACAGAGCCTAACAGAGCCCCAAAACACCAATCCTAAGTTTTGTGTGGGACAACCATCCTCAAGATCTGAGAGGAATAGTAGTATGAAAGTGCCGAACGGCTGGAGAGTTATCTTCACTAACAATCCTGTCATTCCACACACTGTGAACAAGATCCTGTCTCTGGAACATGTGGAACTTATTCATGAGAGCACAGGTAAGAAATTCACTGTAACAGGCAAAATTCTAAACCCCTATCCATCTCCGTAAGGAGCTAACCGTCAAGCTAGTGACGTTAAAGAAGCACTTATTGGGAGGCAACCCATCAATAATAGATGTTTTCTTATTTTTCTTTAAGTTTATTTAAGTTATATTAGTTTAATGTTCATGTTTTCCTTGAGTTTATGATCATGTGCAGTAGTTAAAACAAAAACAGAAACAGTCAGAGTAGGAAATAGAACACCCTGGAGAAGAGACCTTGCTGGCATTGAACGCCAGCCAGGGAGGCCAGAGTGGGCGTTCAACGCCCATGAAAAGCACATTGCTGGCGTTGAACGCCAGCCAAGGAGCACAGTATTGGCGTTGAACGCCAGCCAGGGAGCATAGTGCTGGCGTTGAATGCCATCTAGGGAGCACATTGCTGGTGTTGAACACCAGTGATGAGGAAAAAACTTGGCGTTGAACGCTAGGCACGAACACCCTAATGGGCGTTCAAACACCCACTTAGAGGCACATTACTGGCGTTGAATGCCAGACAGGAGCAAGTGCTGGGCATTCAACGCCCACAAGGGGGCAGGAAACTCGAATTCTCTAGCCCCTCAGGATTAGTGGGCCCCATAGAATCTCCACCTACCCCACCTTCTTCTCTCTCACTTTCACTCTTCCCCACACACTTTTCCCTATAAATCCTAATCCAATCACACCCATATCACTTCCCAAAACTATCATAACTCCCACTAACCCCCACCCACATCAAATTCAAAATTACCCACCCTATTCCCACCCATTCATTCGAACCTAACTCTATCCCACCCCTATAAATACCCCTTCTTCCTACCCTTCATACACACACCTTCCATTCACTTAAAGCCCTTCTTGGCCGGATCCACTCTCCTTCTCCATCTCCTCTATTCACTTCTTTTTCTTCTCTTTTCTTCATATTTTGCTTGAGGACGAGCAAAGCTTTTATGTTTGGTGTTGGAAAAGCCTTACTTTTTTCTTTCCATTCACACTTATGGCACCCAAAGTCGGAGAATCCTCTAGAAAGAGGAAAGGGAAAGCAGTTGCTTCCACCTCCGAATCTTGGGAGATGGAGAGATTCATCACCAAAGCTCATCAAGACCACTTCTATGAAGTAGTGGCAAAGAAGAGGGTGATTCCTAAAGTCCCTTTTGGGCTAAAAAAGAATGAGTACCCAAAGATCCGAAGAGAAATCTGGAGGAGAGGTTGGGAAGTCCTAACCAATCCTATCCCATAAGTTAGGATCTTCATGGTGCAAGAGTTCTATGCTAATGCATGGGTCATGGTGTGTGGCAGAAGTTAGGCCAATTAAGAGATTTTAAATAAGAGAACAGCGTTGCAAGTATAGCCCTTAACCAGCTAAAATCCGCCTCACCAATTTAGAAAGGTGTCACAAAAATTTAGAATAAAAATACTAGGAGTATGAATCCCAGGTCGTCTCCCAACGAGTTACGAGAAAGTATGCTATTTTATTAATTAGGAATTTCCACGAGAGTTTGAGAGTTGAATAATGAGCAATTAAATACTTAAAGCAACAAAACTAAGAATGATTATTAATATTCTAGATAAAAAGCCTTGACTGGGGGAATGATTAATTGGAAGTTATATCCTTGTTGGGGTCTCTTAAGTGTAGTATTAAAAAAGTTGTTGTTTTTACTTAGTTAACCCTTACTAAATAAAGGAAAGTCAAGTGATTGAGCTAACTCTTATTCGCAAATCGTAGTCCTCTCCCTTGGGATGGTCTAGCGTTAGTAAATACAGAACTAGCCAACAATTTCAAGTTTAATCAGCACTTAAGCCTTCCAACTCAAGTGTCTTCTTTTAATCAACCCCATATCAAGTATGGAGTCTACTCCATTGACATGAATATAACGTTCATAAAAGTAATAGAAGAAGACATGATAAATTGAATAAAAACAAAGCTTCAAAATTTATTAAAAGTAAAAGTAATCCTCTTCACTAATAATTCATGAAAATAATCCAATTACCATTCTGAACAAGAATTAAAAATATGGAATAAATAAGTAAAAGAGTAAGTAAAGAAACAAACTAGAATAATGTCTTCAATGTAGGTAATGACTCTTCAATATCCAAAAGCAAAAGTAATGAATGTAAAGTGAACCTAGAGAGAAAGTGATCCTTTCTAAATTCAGATCTAAAACTAAAACTATCCTAATGTATCTAAAACTGTATGTCTATTGTGTCTAAGATGTGCATTGAGTCTCTGTATATTTTCTGGCTTTATTCTGTGTTTTTGGGCCGAAAACTGGGTCAAAATGCGGCCCAAAATTGCCCCTAGCATTTTCTGTTAATTCTGCAGATCGCGCAGGTCACGCGTACACATCGTCCACGCATTTGCGTCATTTAGCAATTTTCCTTGTCACGCGAGCGCATTGTTCACGCGTTCGTGTCATTCGTGCAGACTCCAATCCACGCGTATGCGTCAGGCACGCGCACGCGTCGCTGCAATTTCTCCATTTCGCGCGCTCGCGTGAGCTATGCGCGCGCGTCGGTGTTCGCTGGTCATTTCCTTAGTTTCTTGTGTTCCTTCCATTTTTGCAAGCTTCCTCTTCATTCTCTAAGACATTCCTGCCCTATAAAGCCTGAAACACTTAACACACGGATCACGGCATCGAATGATATAAAGGAGAATTAAAATATACTAATTAAAGATCTCTAGGAAACAAGTTTTCAACCATAAACAATACTAGGAAGGAATTATAAAATCATGCGATTAGTATGAATAAGTGGGTGATGACTTGATGAAACCACTCAATTAAACACAAGATAACCCATAAAATAGTGGTTTATCAACCTCCCCACACTTAAAGATTAGCATGTCCTCATGTTTAGCTTAAGGAGAATAAATAAATGAGTAGGAAAAAGTGAGACTCATGCAATGCAATACAACCTATGTATATGAATGCAACTATATGATTTTGTCTACTTGGTTAAAAATAAATAAGTTCTTTAATACAAATATAAATCAAATATCACTAATCAAAATTGATACAATAAAAGCAAGTAAACCTGTAAGAAGACAGCTCATGAAAGCAGGGAACATAGAATTAAGCATTGAACCCTCACTGATGGTGTATGTGCACTCTGGTCACTCTAGTGTATAGGGTAATCACTCTATTCTTCTCTAATCATGCTTTCTTAACCTTGTTCTTCACCTAACCAATCAACAAGTATTTAATGCATCAATGCAAACATCATGAGGTCTTTTTAAGGTTGTAATGGGGCCAAGGTAAAGGTGAGGGTATATATATAGATGAGTGAGCTATAAATTGAATCCTTGATTAACCTAAGCTCTTACCTATACATACACTCTATACTTTTAAATTCATGCCTAGTTACCCAAGGTTTTCCCACTTTTATATACTCATGCATCAACTCTTCTTTTAACTTGTATCACATGTGCATTGATTTTTCATTAGGCTTAACATTGGGGTAATTTTGTCCCGTTATTCATTTATCTAATTAGTTTATTTAATTGAATATTTTTGGGATTTTTTTTTGCAGCATAAAAATAACATTGCCAATGCACATGGATTTATAATTTTTCTTAGTTTTACATGAGTAGGTACCCAAATTTCCAATATTTTATCATGACACATTCTCTTATTAACCCATGTTCCCACAGTTTCCCATACTTAATTGACACACAATTCCTATCTTAAGCTAACCAAAGATTCAATTTGGGGTATTACTTGTTTTTCTGCTTAAGGCTAGTAATGTGATAAAATATAGAACAAATGGGATTAAAAGGCTCAAATTGGCTAACAAAGGTAAATGGAAGGGTAGGCTATTTAGGGTAAGTGAGTTAATAATCAATTGATGGCCTCAATCATATGCATGCATATAACACTTTAAATATTGGACATATAGGATGGAACAAAATATAGATCACAATCATAGAGAAGAAAATATACAAGAATAAAATATTTATGGTTAAATAGTGTAACCATGTTATTAGACTCAATTCTCATAGGTTATATGTTCTAGCTTTTAACTATGTTCCAAATACAATTTCCAAACAAGTTTAACACAAAAGTTTTGATTTAAATTAGTGAAATTTTTCAAAAATAGGGTCTTACAAAGAAACTTATTATTTTCTAACCAAATAGAACATGCATGCAATTATTTATTACTATGCTATCTATCCTATCCTAAACAAAAGAAAAATTAATTAAATATCCTATTTTATTGGTGTTTAGGAAAGAGAAATTACCTCCGGAAGTCAGGTACTGATTGACCTCCCCACACTTAAAGCTTGGCACTGTCCTCAGTGCCATTAGTCAGCAACAAAGGGGGGCTGGTAGCAGCATCTCCATAATCAACACCGTCATGGCTCCCTGTGCTGGTAAATGAAGTGGAGTCCGGGGTGTCTGGGTCTTCTTTAGGTGGGTGGTTACCAACAATCAGCTCCTTGAGGTATGTAAATCGGCGCTTGTCACAGCGCTCCCTTTGCTTTCCTTTCCGTTCAAGCCGGTCTAATCTCTCAAGTATCTAATGGAGCAGTTGGTTTGTTAAAGGTGCTTGTGATGTGGAAGGAGTAGGAATATCTTTGGCCGGGTTTGTAGGCCGGCTAGTAGTGGCTGTTAGAGGTCTGATATACTTCCTGTTAGGGACGTATTGATCATCTCGTGGAATCATGGCCTTGGTGTCCCCAGCTCTGTAGGAGACTCCGGCTGCTGAGACTAGATCTGAAACCAAAGCGGGAAAAGGTAGGTTGACCACAATCTGTACGTGTCCCATAGCATGCCGAATGTGTCTTGGTAAATTGAGGTGCTGGTCTGTAAGGATACACCAGAGTAGAACAGCTATGTCTGCAATGAAAGAGGACTCATGAGTGCTCGGAAAGACGTAGTGGGACATGATCTGTTCCCATACTCGAGCCTCCAAGGTGAGTGTTGAAGCCAATATGCTCTTAGGTCGGGATCGATGGTATCCATCGGTCCATCTGCTGCCAGGTTGTGCTATAACTCTGAGAACAGCATCCCAGTCAAATTGGTATGTCTGGCGTTTGAATGAGGCTTCTTGGAAGGCGTCCAATCCTTCTGGTGCAGGGGGAAGATCTAAAACTCGTTGAATGGCCTCTTCTGTTATGGGGACTTGCTTCTGACGGACATAGATAGATTGCATGGTTGGCATATGAAAATTGGAGTAGAATTCAACTACCCATGATAGATTAACCTGCCGTGGCTGTCTCCGTAGGAATCTCAATGTCTTCGTTCAATGCGGGGCTCAACAAATTCAACAATGTTGGTTGGGAGGATGAGAAGGTGCTCATTGTTGTCTTCGCTCATCTGCTCACAGTAGCTGTTAGGGAACCGCGCAGTGTCCTTTGCTGGGAAAGCTTTCTCTTTTTCATCGACCTTGATGATCCTCTTGATTCGTTTTATTGAGGGCATTACTGCTGTTGAAGATGGCTCTGCCATTAGTGCTCTTTTTGTTTCTTTTCTTGCTGGTTGTTTGGGAGTAGTTTTCTCTTTACCTTTCTTGGTGGCCATTCTGAAAAGGGAAAAAGTAAGTAACCTTAAAACTAAGGGTTAGAGCAAGGGAAAGGATAGTATAGGTGATAATCAATGCACGGTAAAGAAGGATGTCGTTAACACATGGTCATGACTACATGTGAAAAGTTCATAAATGGAAATATAGTAAGTGCATTTGATGGTTATTTAATGCAAGATGTTTATTGGCACGCCGGCAAAGGCATGAGTAGCATAGGTCAAGCATTAAATGTCCAAGTTAGATTATCAACCCTTTCAAACTAACAATCTGTTTGTATTGACAATTATATTTAATTAATAAAATATAAAAGGGATTTTGTGAAAAACGGGCATTAGAGTAGTAGAATAGAATAATATAAAATAATGTGAAATACCATACGGACTTTTTCACAAACACATAGCATGCATGGTGAATATGTTATTGAAAGTATTAAATTGGACATGCAAGCAACCCTTGAAGAAATAATATTAATTGTCAAATAATTCCACAATAATTTACAAGCAAAATATAAGGGAAAATAATCACCCAATTAAATTTCTAACACCAATTAAAGGAATAAAAAGAAAAGAAAGAAAAAAGAAACATAGATAATGAAAGTAAAAAAGAAAAAGAAGAAGAAAACATAAAAATAATAATGAAAAAGTAAAAAGTAAAGAAAGAAAGAAAAGAACCTTGATAATGGATGTGAAAAATAAGGGAGGAGGAAGTAAAAAGTGAGAAAGAATAAAGAAAGAAGAAGAGAGAAGAAAGAAATAAGAAGGAAAAGAAAAGATTTAGATTTGGAAAAGAAAAGATATGAAATTTGGCGCTGATTTGGATAAGCCGTGCGCCGCATGTGACGCGGACGCGTGGGTCACGCGGTCGCGTGGTGTGTGATAAGTTTAGGTGACGCGGATGCGTGGGTCACGCGATCGCGTGACCTGATTTGTGCTGTTGGCGCAAGTGTAGCCTCGCGTACGCACAACTCTTTGTTTTAAATGCATTTTGCAAAAAATCTAGGTGACGCGTTCGTGTGGGTGACGCGATCGCGTGAATGGCCATATTTTGATAATAATGCGGATGCGTGGGGCACACGTTCGTATGATAGGGCTTGTGCTTCCAACACCATTCCAGCCCAGCTCCATCATAACTTGCTGCCATATACCTCTTTACGTCGATTTTGCAGGGCCACGCGGTCGCGTGGGTGACGCGGACGCGTGGGGAGGCTATTTTTCAAAATGATGTGCGCACGTCAGTGATGCGGTCGCGTGGACATATTTGTGCCTAAGGCATGCCTCCAGCCACGCTTTCGCGTGACTCTTTGCTTATTTTCTTCCATGTTTCGAATGCACCTTTGACGTGGACGCATCAGCGACGCTGGCGCGTCGCGTGCTTATATATATATGCAGTATGCAAATGCAAATGCAAGCTATATGCAAAGGTTATAAGAAGAGTCATTAACAAAAACAAAAATAAAACTAAGACTGAAACTGAACGATCATACCATGGTGGGTTGTCTCCCACCTAGTACTTTGCTTTTACATCCTTAAGTTGGACGTTCTTCAGGCTCATTCTACTTCTGTTGGTGGGTCTTCCAAGAGGAAAACCTCTAGTTCTTTGTAATCCTTCATCTTCTCTCCATGATAAAGCTTCAGGCGATGCCCATTGATCTTTAGGAATTTGGAGCTAGAAGGATGACGCAGGTGAAAAACTCCGTATGGCTCTGCCTTTTCTACTCTATAGGGACCTTTCCATCTTGATCTTAGTTTGCCTGATATAAGCCTCAGTCTGGAGTTATAAAGAAGAACTAACTCCCCTGGTCTGAATTCTCTCCTTTTTATGTGCTTGTCATGGACAGCCTTCATCTTTTCCTTGTATCGCCTGGAATTGTTATATGCTTCTAGGCAAAGATTCTCCAATTCTGCTAGTTGCAGTTTTCTTTCAGCACCAGATTCTTCAAAATTCATATTGCATTCCCTTACAGCCCAGAAGGCGTTGTGTTCCACCTCTACTGGAAAGTGGTAAGCCTTTCCATATACTAAGCGGAAGGGGCTCATCCCAATGGGTGTCTTGTACGCTGTTCTATATGCCCAGAGTGCATCTTGTAGCCTGGCACTCCAATCTTTTCTATGAGGTTTTACTATCTTCTCCATAATGAATTTAATCTCTCTGTTAGACACTTCTGCTTGTCCATTAGTCTGGGAATGATAAGCTGTTTCTACTTTGTGAACAATCCCATGCTTCTTCAGTAATCCTGTCAGTCTCCTGTTACAAAAGTGAGTGCCTTGATCGCTCACGATTGCTCGTGGTGATCCAAAGGGGTAAATAATATAGTTTCTAACAAAGAAAACAACAGTGTTAGCATCATCAGTACGGGTAGGAATTGCTTCCACCCATTTAGAAATATAATCTACAGCTAACAGTATATAAAGGTAATCCTTAGAGTTTGGAAATGGACCCATGAAGTCAATGTCCCAAACATCAAAAATTTCACAGAAAAGCATAATCTGTTGAGGCATCTAATCCCTCCTGGATATATTACCAAACCTTTGGCATGGGGAACAAGATTTACAAAATTCAGCAGCATCTTTAAAAAGAGTAGGCCACCAGAATCCATAGTCTAAAATTTTTCTAGCTGTTCTTTGAGGGCCAAAATGTCCTCCACTCTCAGAAGAGTGGTAGGCCTCTAAAATGGACTGGAATTCTGATTGGGGTACACATCTTCTAATTACCTGGTCAGCACCACACCTCCATAAGTATGGTTCATCCCATATATAATACTTAGATTCGCTTTTCAGCTTGTCCCTTTGATGTTTAGTAAAATTTGGAGGGAAAGTATGGCTAACTAGATAATTAGCTACAGGTGCATACCAAGGGACTACTTCAGATACTGCTTGCAAACTATCAAATGTAAAAGTATCATTGATAGGAGTGGAGTCATCCTTAATGTGCTCAAGGCGACTCAGGTGGTCTGCCACTAAATTCTGGTTACCACTCCTGTCCTTAATTTCTAAATCAAATTCTTGCAGCAACAGTATCCAACGTATCAATCTTGGTTTAGACTCTTTTTTAGCTAATAAATATTTTAGAACTACATGGTCTGAGTATACTACTACGTTAGTACCAAGTAAATAGGCTCGGAATTTATCCAGAGCGAAAACAATAGCAAGAAGCTCTTTTTCAGTAGTAGTGTAATTAGACTGAGCAGCATCTAAGGTTTTAGATGCATAAGCAATTACGAAAGGATCTTTACATTCGCGCTGAGCCAGCGCCGCTCCTACTGCGTGGTTGGAGGCATCACACATAATTTCAAATTGCTGGCTCCAGTCTAGTCCTCTCACAATTGGAGCTTGAGTCAGGGCGATCTTTAGCTTATCAAACGATTTCATGCAGTTCTCACTGAATTCGAACTCAATATCTTTCTGTAACAGTCTGGATAAAGGTAATGCTACCTTACTGAAGTCTTTAGTGAATCTCCTGTAAAAACCTGTATGGCGAAAGAACGAACGGACTTCCCACACGGAGGAGGGGTAAGGTAAACTAGAAATGACATCCACCTTTGCTGGATCTACTAAAATACCAGTTTTAGAGACAACATGTCCTAGCACAATCCCTTGTTTTACCATAAAGTGACATTTTTAAAAATTCAATACAAGGTTTGTACTAACACATCTGTCTAATACTCGAGCTAAGCTATCCAAGCAAAGGTCAAATGAATCACCATACACGCTAAAATCATCCATAAAAACTTCCATACAATTCTCAATAAGATCTAAAAAGATACTCATCATGTATCTTTGGAAAGTAGCAGGTGCATTACATAAGCCAAAAGGCATTCTTTTATAAGCATACGTTCCAAAGGGACATGTAAAAGTGGTATTCTCCTGATCTTCAAGAGCTATATGAATTTGAAAGTAGCCTGTATAACCATCTAAAAAGCAATAATGGGATTTACCTGACAGGCGATCGAGCATCTGATCAATAAATGGCAAGGGGTAATGATCCTTGCGAGTAGCTTGGTTGAGACGCCTATAGTCAATGCAAACCCTCCATGAATTCTGCACTCTGGTTGTCAGGAGTTCTCCATGCTCATTCTTTATTGTTGTGACTCCAGACTTTTTGGGCACCACTTGTACTGGACTGACCCATTCACTGTCTGAGATGGGGTAAATGATATCTGTTTCAAGTAACCTGGTCACTTCTTTCTTTACAACTTCTAAGATGGTTGGATTCAATCTTCTTTGGGGTTGACGGACAGGTTTTGATTCCTCTTCTAAATATATTCTGTGCTCACAAACTTGAAGACTGATGCCTACTATATCCGCCAAGCTCCATCCAATTGCTTTCTTGTGCTTTCTTAGTACACTAAGCGGTTGTTCCTCTTGTTGAGAAGTGAGTTCCCTTGTAATGATAACTGAGAACTTCTGATTATCCTCATGGTAAGCATACTTGAGATGTGGAGGAAGAGGCTTCAATTCTAGTTTCTGCTCATGGCTAGGTTCTGGATCATCCGGGGCTAGTGATAATGGTAAAGTTTCCTCATTATGTTCAGAGGGTGTCCCCACACTTGGTCCTTGCTCCATGTGTTTCTCTTCTACTTCTTCTTGGTGAACTTCAGCTATAGTTTCATCAATGATGTCGCACTGAAAGATAGAATGATCTTCCGGAGGGTGCTTCATAGCTTCATTTAAACTGAAACTTACTGTTCTGCCATCTATCTCAAAGGAGTAAGTTCCTGAGAATGCATCCAGCTTGAATTTTGAAGTCTTCAGGAATGGTCTTCTAAGAAGGATTGATGATGGTCTTCCTGAGTTATTAGGGGGCATTTCCAGGATATAGAAGTCAATGGGAAATGTGAGCCCCTTAATGCTCACTAATACATCTTCAGCAATTCCAACTACTGTAATAATGCTTTTATCTGCTAACACAAAAAGAGCTGCCGACCTTTTTAAGGGAGGGAGCCTTAGAGTATCATATATAGACAATGGCATTATACTAACACACGCTCCTAAGTCACACATGTAATCAGAAAATATTACACCTCCAATGGTACAGTTTACCATACATGGACCTGGATCACTACATTTTTCAGGTATACTTTCCATTAAAGCAGATATAGAACTACCTAAAGGAATAGTTTCTAATTCATTAATTTTATCCTTATGAATGCATAAATCTTTCGAAAACTTTGCATATATAGGTACTTGCTGAATAGCATCAAAAAGGGGAATAGTTACCCCAACCTTTTTGAAAATTTCTACCATTTTGGGATCAAGTTCCATTTGGTTTTTGGACTTCCTTGCAAGATGTGGGAATGGGATAGGGATGGCGCTACTTGCAGCTTTTGTATCCTTTGGTGCTCCATTTCTTGGCTGAGCTAATTCTTCTTCAACCTTGTCTTGTACTTTATCTTCCTCTTCAGCATCTTCCATTTCAGCATCTTCTACTTCCATCACATCCTCAGCTAGGGCGTGTACTATTGGGCTTGGCTCCTCCTGATTCCTCTCTGGTAGTGTGGTTCCGGACCTTAAAGTGATGGCATTGATGCCACCCTTGGGGTTAGATAAGGGTTGAGAAGGAGTTCCACTGGAGCTTACAGGTTGGTTAGTAGAAGTAGGTAATGAATCTATCCGGGCGGCAAGAGCTTGTAAAGTGGCATTCAGCCCATTTAGAGTAGAGTTTAGTGTAGTCTGCATGTCTTGTTGTCCTTGTACAAGAGAACGAAGCATCTCATCATTTGATGAGGAAGTGGGATAAGTGATCTGTGGGACTTGTTGTTGGTTATGCTGGGGTTCTTGTGATTGTCTTAAGTGAGGAGCTCGGTAAGGTTGGTTCTGATTTTGCTATATGTTGTTGTTATTCCATCTCTGGTTTCCATTGTTATCTCGGCCTCCTCTGTTATAGTTGTCCCTCCAACCATGGTTGGAATTATCTCTCCAACTTTGGTTGGAGTTGTCCTGCCATCCTTGGTTATAGTTTCCTCCTTGGTTGTAGTTGCCGCCTTGTTGGTTGTATCCTTGATTCGGGCGGTCATAGAAGTTATGAGTAGCTGCCACAGTATTGTCTTCTTGTTGGAGCTGCGAGCATTCATCAGTATAATGACTATAATCAGCACATATTCTGCATACTCTTTGTGGAACTTACTGTTGGTTTTGTTGTGGTGTGGCAGGCTGAGCTTGTTGTTGTTAGTTCAACTGCATTTGCTTCAGTAGGTTGGTCATTTCACATATACTCTGTGTAAGAGCAGAAGTTTCAATTTTGGAGAAAACTTCTGCAATAGCTTTTGAGTGGGTGCTTTGATAAACCCATATTTTATGATATATATATATTGTGCTTAATCTGAGTGATTTATTCAATCCTTCACCCACTTATTCATATTAATTGCATGGTTTTACTTTCCCTTCCTTATTATGTGATGTATGTGAAAAACATGTTTCCTATGCTTAAAAATAATTATTTTGATTACCCTTTATTTCCATTCGATGCTGTGATTCGTGTGTTGAGTAGTTTCAGATCTTCTAAGGAAGGAATGAATTAAAGAATGGAAAGGAAACATACAAAAATGGAAGGAAAGCACAAAATGGAGTTTTTGAAGAAACTGGCATCCACGCGATCGCATGGGCGACGCGGCCGCATGCCAGCGCGAATCAACAGCGACGCGACTGCATGACTGACGTGATCGCGCGCCACAAGCAGAACACATATGACGCGGCCGCATGACTGAAGCGACCGCGTGACAAGGAAAACTCCAAATGACGCGACCGCGTGACCCACGCGGACGCGTGACAGAGGCCACTCACCAGAAATTGCAGAAAACGCTCCCAGCGATTTCTGAAGCCCTTTTTGGCCCAAATCCAAGTCCGGAAGACATAGACCAGAGGTTATGAAGTGGGGGAATGCATCCATTAAAAGGAGAGTCTCCAATTTAGTTAGTTTTCCATGATTTAGATTTAGTTTTGAGAGGGAGATTCTCTCCTCTCTCTTTAAGATTAGGATTTAGATTTAGGATTTTATTCGCTTTCCGTCTCTTTACCAAGTTCAATATTCCTTTTTATTTTTTTCTCAATTTAATTATGAATTCTTCTATGTTACAGATTACTATTTACCAGTTTAATATTGCTTTCTTTTATTTATGTTACTTTTATCCCCAATCTGAAGACATTTTTATTCCAGTAGATTTACTTTTCCCCTTTCGGTCTTAGTTAAGAAATCAGTAACTCAGGAGTTATCAAACTCAAACATGATTGATAATCGTTATCTTTGCTAATTGAATTGAACTTCAATAATCCCAATCTTTCCTTAGGGATTAACTAGGATTTGAGGATCTAACTAATTAGTCACTTGACTTTCCTTTGCTCTAGCAAAGGTTAACTAAGTGGAATTAAGATTCAATTTTCATTGTCATTGATAAGGATAACTAGGATAGGACTTCTAATTTCTCATACCTTGCTAAAAGTGTGTTTTACAGTTATTTATTTAATTTACAGTCTTTTACTTACTTTGATTGCAATTTAAGTCACTTGTTCCTCATCTTCAAAACCCCAATTTACAATCTTCATAGCCAATAATAAGAACATATTTCCCTGTAGTTCTTGAGAAGATGACCCGAGGTTTAAATACTCGGTTATCAATTTTAAAGGGATTTGTTACTTATGACAACCAAAACGTTTGCATGGATGACTTTTGTTGGTTTAGAAACTATACTTGCAACGAGGATTTGTCTGCAAATTTCTAGACCACACAAAAGTTATCTCATCATGCTTCTGTGCCTGTGATTCCTGGTAGACTCAGCTAAGTCGCTGATCAGTTGCCATGCTTCATCTGCGGTCTTGTACTTTTTCAAAGATCCATTACTAGCACCATCTAATGTAGTTTTATCCCGAGGCATCATGCCTTGAGTGAAGTAGCTAATAAACACTAGTCTGTCAATCATGTGATGGGGGCATGCGTCCAGAAGGTTCTTGAAATGCTCCCAGTACTCATAGAGAGTTTCTATTCACCTTGAACAATGCATGAGATCTCTTTCCTTATTCTGTCTGTAACTTCAGCTGGAAAGTATTTTTCCAAAAATGCTCTCCTGAGCGTATCCCAGTTGGTAACATTCGCTTCAGGTTGGGAGTAATACCACTCCCTTGCCTTTCCCTCAAGAGAAAACAGGTAGGCAGTCAACAGAATAGAAATTTCATTCGCACCATGACGCCTAATAGTAGAACAGGCTGTCTGGAAATCCCTTAGGTGCTTAATAGGCTCTTGAGCAGGTAAGCCATGAAACTTGGGCATCAAGTTGATAAGTGCAGTCTTCAGTTCAAAATCTACAGCCAGAGTTGGATGATGCACTTGATACGGCTGTAGTGTAAAATCTGGGGCTCCTGCTTCCTGGAGAGTAATCCTCTGAGGTGCTGCCATGTTTTTTTCACGTGAATCAACTAAATCAGTAGTAAAGGAGCTTGTTTCATTCTCAGATGGCGGTTCAGATTTTCCCTCAGATGAGACTGGTGAATTGATAACAATCACTTCACCACTCTCAGAGGCTAACCGACATCGAGCTCACCTAATACGTGAAATAGTTCTTTCAATTTCAGGATCAAACGCAACTAAGCTCGGATCAGGCAGTGAACGTGTCATTCAATGAAAGAAACATATAGCTCATGGTAATAAAATAAAAATAAAATATGCAAATAAAGTAAAAATATGTACTCTAATTAATAATTCAGCACACAATTGCAACTCCCCGGCAACGGCGCCAAAAACTGGTGCGTAGCAGAAGTTAGGCCAATTAAGAGATTTTAAATAAGAGTACAGCATTGCAAGTATAGCCCTTAACCAGCTAAAATCCGCCTCACCAATTTAGAAAGGTGTCACAAAAATTTACAATAAAAATACTGGGAGTATGAATCCCAGGTCGTCTCCCAACGAGTTGTGAGAAAGTATGTTATTTTATTAATTAGGAATTTCCATGAGAGTTTGAGAGTTGAATAATGATCAATTAAATAATTAAAGCAACAAAAACGAAGAATGATTATTAATATTCTAGATAAAAAGCCTTGACTGGTGGAATGATTAATTAGAAGTTCTATCCTTGTTGGGGTCTCTTAAGTGTAGTATTAAAAAAGTTGTTGTTTTCACTTAGTTAACCCTTACTAAATAAAGGAAAGTCAGGTGATTGAGCTAACTCTTATTCGCAAATCCTAGTCCTCTCCCTTGGGAAGGTCTAGCGTTAGTAAATACAGAACTAGCCAATAATTTCCAGTTTAATCAGCACTTAAGCCTTCCAACTCAAGTGTCTCCTTTTAATCAACCCCCATGTCAAGTATGGAGTCTACTCCATTGACATGAATATAACGCTCATAAAAATAATAGAAGAAGACATGATAAATTGAATAAAAATAAAGCTTCGAAATTTATTAAAAGTAAAAGTAATCCTCTTCACTAACAATTCATGAAAATAATCCAATTACCATCCTGACCAAGAATTAAAAATATGGAATAAATAAATAAAAGAGTAAGTAAAGAAACAAACTAGAATAATGTCTTCAACGGAGGTAATGACTCTTCAATATCCAAAAGCAAAAGTAATGAATGTAAAGTGAACCTAGAGGGAAAGTGATCCTCTCTAAATTCATATCTAAAACTAAAACTATCCTAATGTATGTAAAACTATATGTCTATTGTGTCTAAGATGTGTGTTGAGTCTCTGCATGTTCTATGGCTTTATTCTGTGTTTCTGGGCCGAAAACTGGGTCAAAATGCGGCCTGAAATCACCCCCAGTGTTTTCTGTTAATTCTGCAGATCACGCAGGTCACACGTACGCGTCGTCCACGCATTCGCGTCATTCAGCAATTTTCCTTGTCACGCGAGCGCATCGTTCACGCATTCGCGTCATTCGTGCAGACTCCAATCCACGCGTACACGTCAGGCACGCACACGCGTCGCTGCAATTTCTCCATTCCGCGCACTCGCTTGAGCCATTCGCGCGCGTCGGTGTTCGCTGGTCATCTCCTTAGTTTCTTGTGTTCCTTCCATTTTTGCAAGCTTCCTCTTCATTCTCTATGCCATTCCTGCCCTATAAAGCCTGAAACACTTAACACACGGATCACGGCATCGAATGGTATGAAGGAGAATTAAAATATACTAATTAAAGATCTCTAGGAAACAAGTTTTCAACCATAAACAATATTAGGAAGGAATTATAAAATCATGCGATTAGTAGGAATAAGTGGGTGATGACTTGATGAAACCGCTCAATTAAACACAAGATAAACCATAAAATAGTGGTTTATCAGGTCACTAAAAATCATGACACTAGTGTGATCCCACATCCAAAAAATTGGAGCACCATGGTCCGAGGGCAACCCTTGGATTTTAGCCTGGAGAATGTAAGGTTGGTGCTCCATTTACCAATGTTGCAAGGAGACCAACATCCTTACACTAGGAGAGTCAATTTTGATCAGAGGCTGGATCAAGTCCTTTCAGACATTTGTGTGGAAGGAGCTCAGTGGAAGAGGGATGCTCAAGGCAAGCCTATCCAACTGAGAAGGCTTGACCTCAAGCCCATAGCTAGAGGATGGTTGGAATTCATCAAACGCTCTATCATTCCTACTAGCAATCGGTCAGAAGTGACCATTGACAGAGCCATCATGGTTCATTGCATCATGATTGGAAGTGAGGTGGAGGTACATGAGGTAATACCTCAAGAGATGTACAAGAAAGCTGAAAAGCCTTCCCCCTTAGCAAGGTTGACATTCCCCCATCTTATCTGTCATCTATACAATTCAGTTAGAATTGTCAAAGAAGGAGACATTCCTATTGAGGAGGACAAGCCCATCACCAACAAGAGGATAGAGCAAACTAGAGAGTCAGCACATGGACCACAGCAAGAGCATGTGAAGCTGCCTCAACAAGAGATCCCTGAGATGCTTCAAGGGATGCATTTTTCTCCCCAAGGCCAATTTTGCACACTTCTCTAGGAGAATTGAGCTCCGGTATGGATCAACTAAGGATGGGACATCAAGAGCACTCCACCATCCTCCATGACATAAGGGAAGAACAAAGAGTTATGAGGGAAGAACAACAGAGGCAGGGGCGTAACATAGAGGAAATCAAGCTCTCCATTGGATCCTTCAGAAGGAGTAGTAGCCACCATCACTAAGGTGGATTCGTTCACTTTACTCTCCTGTTGCCTATATTTTTTCTGTTTTCCATGTATTTTGCTTTATTGTCTGTTTCTAGTGCATAATTATCTGTCTTTATGTCTTAAAGCTATGTAATATTCCATGCATCTCTCACCATGATTAAAAGAAAAAAATATTTCATTTAAAAAAGAAAAGTAAGATGCATGAATTTCGAGTTTTATATTAGGAATAGTTCAATTATGTGATGTGGTGGCAATGCTTTTGTTTTCTGAATGTATGAATAAACAGTGCATATTTGATATTGGAGTTAAAGAATGTTGGCTCTTGAAAGAATGAGGACAAAAGTGAAGTATTATTGGTGATCTGAAAAATCCTAAAATTGATTCTTGAAGTAAGAAAAAGCAGCAAAAAGCAATTAAAAAAAAAGCAAAATGAAAAAAAAAGCAGAAAAAGAAATAAAAAACAGAAAAAACCAATAGCTCTTTAAACCAAAAAGTAACAGCAAAAAGCCAGTAGCTCTTTAAACCAAAAGGCAAGAGCAACAATCCAAGGCTTTGAGCATCAATGATTAGGGGGCCTAAAAGAAATATCTTAGCCTAGGCAGTTCAATTGAGCTGCTTCCCTAACTATATGCTTGTGGTGTGAAGGTGTCAAGTGAAAAACTTGAGACTGAGCAGGTAAAGTCGTGGTCCAAAGCAAAGAATGTGCTTAAGAACTCTGGACACCACTGACTGGGTATTCTAACAAAGCTGAATCACAATCCTAAGGGGTTCACCCAGTTAAAGTGTTTGTGGCATTTATGTATCCGGTGGTAATACTGAAAAACAAAGTGCTTAGGGTCACGACCAAGACTCTAAAGAGGCTGTGTTCAAGAATAAAAAAGAGCTTAACTAAGAGAATCAATAGTATCATCTGGATTCTAAGTTCCTAAAGATGCCAACTATTCTGAGCTTCAATGGAAAGTGAGATGCCAAAACTATTCAGAAGCAAGAAGCTACTAGTCCCGTTCATCTAATTGAAACTGAGCTTCATTAAGAACTCTGAAATTTATTGCATCCTTCTATTTATTTTTATCCTACTTTGTTTTTGGTTGCTTGGGGACAAGCAACAGTTTGAGTTTGGTGTTCTGATGAGCGGATATTTTATATGCTTTTTGGCATCATTTTCATATACTTTTCATTATGATTTGTTTGAGTTTTATTATGTTTTCATAGGTTTTAATGCAAAATTTACATTTTTGGATTTTACTTTGAGTTTGTGTGTTTTATGGTGATTTCAGGTATTTTCTGGCTAAAATTGAGGAGCTTGAGCAGAAGTCTGATTCAGAAGCAGAGAAAAGACTGCAGATGTTGTCAGGATCTGACCTCTGTGCACTCAAAGGAGCTTTTCTAGAGCTATAGTAGTCTAAATGGCACTCTCTCAATGGATATGGAAAGCTAACATCTAGGGATTTCCAGAAATATATAATAGTTTATACTTTGTTTCGGAATTGGAGGCCCAAAACTGGTGTTTAACGCCAGCCACCAGCCCCATTCCTGGCGTCCAGCGCCCACAGGGGAGCAACTGGAGTCCAACACCCAAAGGGGGGGTCCGTAACCAGCGTTCAATGCTTCTAATAGACACTAGCACATGGAAGACACTCAAGCTCAGCCCAAACACTCACCAAGTAAGTCCCAGAAGTGGTTTTTTTAACTATCAACTTAGTTTACCATATTTCTGTAATCTTTAGTTACTAGATTAGTATATATAGGAAAATATCAACCATGTTTAGGATCTCTCCAGCATATCATATTTTTAAGCCTTTCATTGTACAGTATAAGTCACTAACCTCCTAAGGTTAAGGTTAGGAGCTCTGCTGAGTTTCATGGATCAATAATATTACTGTTTTCATTCAATATGTCTGATTCTTTTCTCTTATGCAACCTCGTTCTTCATCTTATAAATTGAGGGTGACCCGTGACAATCACCCTTGTTCTATATGGGTTCCATGTGATTTCTGACCTGGATAGCATTGAACTAAAGTTAGAGATTGCATTGCGGATTCCAATAGAGTATTTGAGCAACTTTGGATATGTGACATATAATTCCATTGACTATGGGTGCGTAAAGTTTTTGTGGCGTTAAGGATAGAGTCAGAGAAGTAGCGCTTTCTGATCCGGAAGATCTGCCTTGTCTGTGGCACCTTGAGTAGGATCGTAAAGAGGAGTGGACTGCTTAGAGCTTCATCTTCTGCTACAGTGAGAAACCTAGAGGTGGCTTGATGAGAGGACATGAGTCATCTCAACGTGGTAGATTGTTGAATTAGAGGAGGTTAACTTGATGAGAGGACATGATTTAATCACTTACGGCTGCCATTGAAGGAACCAGAAGGTTATTGAAGAAGACAATAAGAAAAGGTAATCCGAAAAGACAAAGTATCTCTGAAGCCTCAACCATTCTATTACCATTGAATTCTCGTTTAACCAGTAATATTTTATTTAATTATTTATTTTATATGCTTTTCGTGACAAACTATAATTTCTATCCACCTAACTAAGATCTGCAAGGTGTCCACTGCTTACTCAAACCAACAATCCTCATGGGATCGACCCCGACTTACCTCAGGTATTGCTTGGACGATCCAGTATACTTGCCGGTCCATCTGTACGAATTCTGTGGAGCCAGTTTCGTGCACCATTTACCTTTGCTTTATTGTTTAATGCTTTTAAAACCCACAAAACCAACTTTTGCTGTTTCCCTGACTAAGCCAATCAGTTGACCATTGTTGCTAGTTCCTCAGTCCTCATGGGATCGACCCTCACTTACCTGAGGTATTACTTGGACGACCTAGTGTACTTTCCGATTCAGTTGTGGACATTCTAAATCGGCACCAAATGTTTGGTGCCGTTGCTGGGAACTAACAGTGATTGACAACTACCAATTGTCTGATTGCTTAGATTAGGAAATTCATAGAGATTCTCACTTTTCTTTGTTTTCTATTTGTTTATGAGTAGGAACAGGGACAAACAACCCCTACTTCATTTTGATCCTGAACCTGAGAGGACATTGAGGCGGCGTTTGTAACAAGCTAGAGCTTACAGAGCCGGTGAGAATCTCAGGGACACTTTTGAGAAGGAAGCCATGGACCCCAATAATCTCAATAATGGGGGAAATCCAAATGATAATGAACAAGCCAAAAGGACGCTGAGCTCATACACTGCCCCTACTCCTGACTTTTATGGCACAGTATCTCAGTACCTCCCATTGGTGCGAATAATTTTGAGTTGAAACCACAGTTGATCAGTCTAGTATAGTAGAACTGCCAGTTTCATGGACTCCCGCAAGAAGATCCAAATTCATTTCTAATTTTCTGCAGATCTGTGATACTGTAAAGACTAATGGAGTGAATCCTGATGTCTACAAGCTCATGCTCTTTCCATTTGCTGTGAGGGATAGAGAAAAATAGTGGCTGGACACTGGTATGCAAAATTGGCTCCGCAGAATTCGCACAGATAGACCAGCAAGTATAAGGGGTCGTCCAAGCAATACCTAAGGTGAGTCAAGGTCGATCCCACGAGGATTGTTGTTTTGAGTAAGTAGCGGACACCTTGCAGATCTTATTTAGGCGGATAAAAAATATAGTTTGTCACGGAAAATGCATAAAATAAATAAAGATAGAAAAATCGGATTGATTTGTTAAAATGGTGATGGACGAATAGTTAAGGCTTTGGAGATGCTTTGTCTTTCTGGATTAACTTTTCTTACTGTCTATCTCAATAGCTTTTTGATTTATTCAATGGCATCGGTGAGTGATTAACTCATGTCCTCTCATCAAGTTAACCTATGCTACTGCAGCAATCCACCACGTTGAGATGACTCATGTCCTCTTATCAAGCCACCTCTAGGTTTCTCACTGTAGTAGAAGATGAAGCTCTAAGCAAGCCACTCCTCTTCGCGATCCTACTCAAGGTGCCACAGACAAGGCAGATCTTCTGGATCAAAGAGGGTTGCTTCTCTGACTCTAGCCTTAGTGCCACAAAAACCTCATGCACCCATATACAACGGAATTATATGTCACATATCCAAAGTTGCTCAGATGCTCTATACAAATCTGCAATGCAAACTTTAGCTTTAGTTCAACACTATCTGGGTCAGGAATCGCACAGAACCTAAGTAGAACAAGGGTGATTGTCACGGGTCACCCTCAATTCATGAGATGAAGAATGAGAATGCATAAGAAAATAGAATCAGAATTGTATTGAAAATAGAACAGTAATATTATTAATCCATAAAACTCAGCAAAACTCCTAACCCTAACTCAGGAGGTTAGTGACTCATGCTGATAGAAAATACAATAGAAATGTAAAAGTGGGAAAGAGTCCTCTAATAAGGGTGAACTCTTGTATATATATACTAATCTAATGACAAAGGATTACAAAAATAAGGTAAACTAAGTTGATAGTGCGAAAATCCACTTCCGGGGCCCACTTGGTGAGTGTTTGGACTGAGCAAAGAGTGTCTCCACGTGCTAGGACTCCCTAGGGGCATTGAACGCTGTCTAGGGGCCTCTTTTTGGGCGTTGGACGCTGGCCACCCCCTTTTGGGCATTGGACGCCAGGAATGGGGCTGGTAGCTGGCGTTGAACGCCAGTTTTGGGTCTTCAATTCTGAAGCAAAGTATGGACTATTATATATTTCTGGAAAGCCCTAGATGTTAGCTTTCCATAGCCATTGTGAGCACTCCATTTGGACTTCCGTAACTCCAGAAAATATCCTTCCAGTGCACAGAGGTCAGATCCTGACAACATCTGCAGTCCTTTCTTTGTCTCTGAATCAGACTTTTACTCTAGCTCCTCAATTTCAGCCAGAAAATACCCGAAATTGCATGAAAACACAAACTCAAAGTAGAATCCAAAAATATGAATTTTGAACTAAAACCTATAAAAACATAATAAAACTTAAACAAAACATAATGAAAACTATATGAAAATGAGGCCAAAAAGCGTATAAAATATCCGCTTATCAGAACACCAAACTTAAACTGTTGCTTGTCCCCAAGCAACTAAAAACACTGTAGGATGAAAAGAAATAGAAGGATGCAATAAATTTCAAAGTTCTCAATGAAGTTCAGTTTCAATTAGATGAGCGGGACTAATAGCTTTTTGCTTCTGAATAGTTTTGGCATCTCATTTTCCATTGAAACTCAGAATAGTTAGCATCTCTAGGAACTTAGAATCCAGATGATATTATTGATTCTCCTTGTTAAGTTCCTTTAGATTCTTGAACACAGCTTCTTCAGAGTCTTGTCCGTGACCCTAAGCACTTTGTTTTTCAGTATTACCACCGGATACATAAATGCCACAGACACTTTAACTGGGTGAACCCCTTTGGATTGTGACTTAGCTTTTCTAGAGTCCCCAGCCAGTGGTGTCCAGAGTTCTTAAGCACATTCTTTGCTTTGGACCACGACTTTAACTATTCAGTCTCAAGTTTTTCACTTGACCCCTTAACACCATAAGCATATAGTTAGGGAAGCAGCTCAATTGAACTGTCTAGGCTAAGATCTCTCTTTTAGGCCCTCCTAACCATTGATGCTCAAAGCCTTGGATCCTTACTCTTGCCTTTTGGTTTAAAGAGTTACTGCCTTTTTGCTCTTTCCTTTTGGTTTAAAAAGCTATTGGCTTTTTCTGCTTTTTAATTCTTTTTCTGCTTGCTATATATATATTTTTGCAAATGTTTTTCTTTTATTGCTTTTTGATGCTTTTTCTTGCTTCAAGAATCAACTTTAGGATTTTTCATATCACCAATAATACTTCACTTTTATCCTCATTCTTTCAAGAAACAACATTCTTAAACTCCAACATCAATTATGCACTATTTATTCATACATTCAGAAAACAAAAGCATTGCCACCACATCACATAGTTGAACTATTCATAATATAAAACTCGAAATTCATGCATCTTACTTTTCTTTAAAAATAATTTTTTCTTTTAAGTAAGGTAGAGATGTATGGAATATTTCACAGCTTTAAGACATAAAGACAGATGATCATGCACTAGAAACAGACAATAAAACAAAATACATGAAAAACAGAAAAATAATAGGCAACAGGGGAGTAAAGGGAACGAATCCACCTCAGTGATGGTGGCTACTATTCCTTCTGGAGGATCCAATAGAGTGCTTGATCTCCTCTATGTGATTCCCCTGCCTCTGTTGTTCTTCCCTCATAACTTTTTGTTCTTCCCTCATGGCTCTTTGATCTTCTCTGATGTCATGGAGGATGGTGGAGTGCTTTTGATATCCCATCCTTAGTTAATCCATGCTGGAGCTCAAGTCTCCTTGAGAAGTTTGCAATTGGTCCCAGTAGCCATGGGGATGAAAGTGCATCCTTTGAGGCATCTTAGGGATTTCTTGTTGAGGCAGCTCCACATGCTCTTGCTGTGGCCCATGTGCTGACTCTCTAGTTTGCTCCATCTTTTTCTTGGTGATGGGCTTGTCCTCCTCAATAGGAATGTCTCCTTCTATGATAATTCCAGCTGAATTGCATAGATGATCGATAAGGTAGGGGAAAGCTAACCTTGCTAAGGGGGAAGGTTTTTCAGCTTTCTTGTACAACTCTTGAGGTATTACCTCATGTACCTCAACCTCACTTCCAATAATGATCCTTATTCAAATAAATTCAATCAAGGATGGAGGAATTACCCTAACTTTGGGTGGTGAGAGCAACCCCAAAAGCCTCAGCAGAACTTCAACAACAACTCTCAGGGTAGTTTCAATCAGAACAAGTTTAATAATTTCAACAACCGCCATTTTCAAGCTTCTCAACCACAGCAGGTGTCCAACCAACCTCAGAATACTCCTGACTTGGCCTCTCTAGTTGTAGAACTTTCTAAGACCACTCATAGCTTTATGCAGGAGACTAGAGCTTCCATTTAGAACTTGAAAGTATAAGTGGGTCAGTTGAGTAAGAGGATAACTGAGAGACCCACTAATACTCTTCCTAGTGACACAAAGATAAACCCAAGAGAAGAGTGTAAGGCCCTCAAAATGGAAAATGAATCCATACTAAAGAAGGAGGTGCTAGTTACTAAGGGGTCAGAGGAGAAAGAAGCTTCAAGACAGGTTGAGGTTACATTGTCACATGCCCCATAAGAGCCTGAAGTATGACACTCTCAAGAGCTCCAAGAGGAGACCCAGGATGAGCAGTTCTCTCAATTCATGAAAGTCTTTAAAAAGCTACAAGTCAATATTCCTTTTGCTAAGACTCTTGAAAAAATGCCTCCTTATGCTGTATTCATGAAAGACTTACTCTCTGAAAAGAAGGCCTTAAAGGGAGATAAAACAGTGGTGCTGGCCAAGAAATGTAGTGCACTCATTCAGAGCATGCTGCCTAAGAAGATACCAGATTCAGGGAGCTTTCAGATTCCCTGTATTATTGGGAATATCACTTTTGACAACGCCCTTTGTGATCTTGGCTCAAGTTTCAATATAATGCCCTTGTTTGTGATGAAGAAACTACAAATTCAAGAAGCACAGCCTACAAGGATAGCATTGGAGATGGCTGATAAATCTCTGGAGTAGGCACACGGGCTACTGAAAAATGTCTTGGCCAAGGTTGGAGAGCTCTTCCTCCTTGGAGATTTTGTGATACTTGATATAGGAGAGGATGCAAATGACTCCCTCATCCTAGGAAGACCATTCCTAGCCACGGGGAGAGCTCTGATAGATGTTGAGAGAGGTGAGTTAGTTCTGAGAATGCATGAAGACTACTTGGTATTCAAGATTTTTAAACCTTCATCACTCTCTGGAGAAGGAGGTACTTACATGTAGAGTTCATTGACTAAGCCTCCTCCTTTGGTGGGAACCAACATAATTTTCTCTAACATCAAACCTAAGTTTGGTGTTGGGCATTCATCACCCACCAAAGAGGGAGGAGGCCCCAAGAAGAAGGTACCCAAGGGCTAGAGGAACAAGAAGATTCCCACTGAAGACTTCTCACCTGGTGATGTGTGAGCATCTTATACCTTTTTCTAGTTATTTTTATAATGTTTTGAGTTAGATTTTATTTACTTTTACTTGATTTTAGTGCAAAAATCACCTTTGGATGGTACTTTGAGTTTTTCTTATTTTTTTTATAATTTTAAGTGAAATTCGTAGCAGTTTGGAGGAGCCTGGAGCAAAAGAAAGAACTGCTGCCAGTACCCCCTGGGTGCTGAATGGTGCGGAATTTATAACCCACAAACTAACCGGCAAGTGCGCCGGGTCGTACCAAGTAATACCTCAAGTGAGTGAGGGTCGATCCTACGAGGATTGATGGATTAAGAAACAATGGTCAAGTGAATTGCTTAGTTAGACAAATAGAAAATGGTGTTTTGAGAGTTCAATTGCATCAAACAGTAAATTCAGAAAATCAGAAAGCAAGCAATAAACGGATTGTGAAATATATATGAGAAAACAGTCAAGATTCAATTCATGGCAAACTATATGTGACTAAACCCTAATTCCTTAGACCTTTTTAATTTCCTTTAACCTTCATCAACCGCCAATTCCTTGGTCACTTGATTCCAATTAGAGGGTTAAGTTCAATTTTAGTTTTTGTGTCACATAAATCCTAATTACCCAAATATAAGAGGATTATATGTCACATATCCCGTTAAGTCCAGATAATTAGAGATTTAGGAAAAATTGTTTTCAAGCTGTTGTTCAAGAAAAGAGCTTTTCCAAGTTTTACAAGAACTCAATTAGAACAAGGGTCATACTTCCGTTCCACCCAAATTCATAAGATAAAGAACGAAAACAATTCTTGAAATTGAAATCAATACATTAATTAAAATAGAACAATACTAGTATTAATCCATAGAATAAACAGAGCTCCTAACCTTAACAATGGAGGTTAAGTTGCTCATGGTTCAGTGAGAAAACTAGGGTTCTGTAAAACTATCAAGTGCGGAATAAGGTCTGAGAGAAGAGATAAGCCCGAAGGGCTGATTCTTTTCCCTTTTATATCTAATCCTAATTAATGTAAAATATATTTTCTAAAACTAAACAATATTTTTTCCTATTTGTAAACAAAATAAATTTTTAATCAAAATTCATAAAATCTTTATTACCATCATTATTATAGATGCGGGGACCACTCCTTTTTAATGAATTGGCGCCTAACTTGATGAGCATGGCGTTGGACTTGACTGCACCCAAATGGTTTGGAGAGAAGCTTCTTCATCCACCGCCTAACTTGGAAAATCCCAAGTTAGGCACCACCAAGTCCGTACAAAATGGAGAAAACCGGTATAATATTATATATAGTTGGAAATCTCTGGAAGTTAGCTTTCCAATGCCATTAGAATCACATCAATTAGACCTCAGTAGCTCACGTTATGTCCATTAGAGTGAAAGGAGGTCAGGGTTGACAGCATCATCCACTTTCTTCCTCTTCTTCTATAAAACTCCGTCAAATCCATCCGAATGCTACCTGAAATAAACAGAATTGTACACAACTCAAAGTAGAACTCATAATGGCTGAAAAGTAGTTAAATCTTGATTAAACTTACAAATTCGAATGCAAATTCACTAGGAAAAGATAAGAAAGATTCTCACGCATCACAACACCAAACTTGAATTGTTGCTTGTCCTCAAGCAACCAAAACTAATATAGGCTTAGGATGTAAATTTGCATGATAAGTGAGTGTTCAATTAAGCTCCTATCTCCTCTTAAAGTGGGGTTTATACACTGCAATCCTGAATAGTTTTGGCATCTCACTATTCTTTGAATCAGAGGAATGTCACTATCATTCAGAATTAGAATTCGGATAATATTATGAATTCTCTAATCTTTTTACTTTGGATTAATCTTTGAACACAATAAATTTTCTTTAATTCTCTTTTCTTTGGTGCTTTGCACCTTGAGCCTTGCCGTGATTTTAAATGCTTTGTCTCAAGCTTCCTTAACACAAAAACACCACAAGCACTTAACTGGGGAACTCTCTTTAGGTTCTGATTTTTCTTTCAGTTACTCCCAGACAGTGGTGCTCAAAGTCTTTGGCATACTCTGTTAAATGTACTTGATCTCGACTCTTAGTGCTCTGTCTCAAGGATTACTTGACACATTTACACCACAAGCATATGACCAAGGAAACAACTCTTTGAGCTTTTAATGATGTCTGACCTCCCTAGTCATTAATGCTCGGAGCCTTGGACCTTGCTTTTATTTTTCTTTTGCTGTTTCTTTTGCTTCAATGATTAAGCTTATGGTTACTTCAGAGAATTCATAATAGTTCTCTAAATTCTTATTTCTCATACATCAACATCCTTTGATTCAAACTCAAATATGAAATTTTCATATCATGCATTCAAAATCACGGATAACACCACCACATTCAAGTAAATAAGACTACCCTTTAATATAAACTCAATTTCTCATGCATTACATCACTTCTTTTTATCTTTGGTTTCAAGCTCAGTGAGCGGTACATGAGACAGCTTTTTAGTACTAAAGTCAAATAACAAAATTAAAAATAGCAAAATTAAACTAAAACCTAGGAATGGAAATAACCAAAGATCATGCAGACATTCAAGTAAAATAGTAGAAAACAGGAGTATAACATAATAAGAATGGAAGGAGATATAGAATAAAAGGAACTCAACCACCTCAGTTATCCTAGTGGCCGTCTCATTCTTAAGGCTGTGCTCCTCCGTGAAGATGATTCGCCTCCGTTTGGTGCCACTAAAATAAACAGAAAAGCCACAAGCGAAGCGACAACACCAAACTTAAAAGTTTGCTTGTCCTCAAGCATAGAAAAACTGAAAATAAGGAGGGACATAAAAATTGCACGGATGAGTAAAAACAAAAATTATTACATAAGAAGAAGAAAATGATAAAAGGACAAGAGAGGTGAAAATAAATTAAAAAAATATATATTTTGTTGGAAAAACTACCAAAAGTACCCATGAAGTTTATGAACGCTGACAAAAGTACCCATAAACTAAGGAAATTAACGTTGTACCCATGAAAGATGGGTTCCGTATGACAAAAGTATCCAATCCTAATTTTTTGTTAATTTTTTAATAAAATTCCTAAACTATCCCACCCTAACCCCATTCTACCGTCACTCCCTCTCTTCTCTTCTTCCTCTCTCCTCACTTATCCTTCAAAAACCCTCACAGAGTCACAAAAACTCTCCTCCTACCTCCTCATTGCCGTTCGCCACCCACCTACTCCATTACTGCCAATCTCTTCCCCTCTCACTATTAAATTGACTACAACACCTTCATCGCACACCTGTAACCCAACGTGAGGAGAATGCTGCCATGGCGCGCCTGTTGCAGCCAAGGAGAACGTCGTCATGGCGTGTTTGACCCAGCCGAGGAGAACACCGTCTTCGCACACCTGAGAAGAGAGAGGGGTCGTAGTACTATTGCATGCAGAAAGCGGGTTCGGTAAAGAGAAATCAGAGAAGAAAGGGAGGCGGCACTGTGGATAGAGGTTCTGCCATTAACGTTGTTACAGTCGGCCGACGAAGAAAAAGGTATTTCTTTTTTTTTAAATATTTTTATTTTATTTTTCTTCTTTTCAGAAATTGATTTAGTTAATACTAAAATGATACTGTTATGTTTTTTTTTTTTAAATCTGCTTCTATTTTTTATGAAAGCTGAGATTGATTTACAGAAGATACAGTTGATGGCTACTTCTACTTCTGATTTTTGCTGAAATAAATTTCAAATTTAATGAATGGATTTGTTGATTTTTATGGTTGATGCCTTTTTCTATTTCTAGTTTTGCTAAAGTGAATTGAAATTGGATGAATGGATTTGAAAATTTTTATATTTTGAGTATTTTTTTGTGTTTGATTAATTTGGTTTGGGTATAGATTATAAACTTATGAGTGAATTGGTTGAGGTCCGATCCTCTACCACCACTACCATTGATTTCGATCTGATTTGTTGTAGGAGTAGTTTTGGACTCCATGGCAAGAGTTGGTGCAAATTGAGTTATGAAAGGTTGAAAAAGTGAGTTGAGGTTGAGTGTAGGGTAGTTTAGGAATTTTATTAAAAAATCAACAAAAAATTAAGATTTGGATACTTTTGTCATACGGAACCCATCTTTCATGGGTACAACGTTAATTTCCTTAGTTTATGGGTACTTTTGTCAGCGTTCGTAAACTTCATGGGTACTTTTGGTAGTTTTTCCTATTTTGTTTTTTTGTATATATATAGTTGGGGTATATATATATATATATAGTTGGGGTATATATATAAATAATGGGGGTGGGGGTTACGTTGGAAAGCGATATATATATATATATATATAAGGAGGCGGGGGACGTTGATTTGGAAGAATTAAAACATAAAGAAGTCGGCGCCTAACTTAGGGAGAACGACGCCTAACTTCAGGGAGAACGAATTGTTTGTTCCTGCTGCGCCTAACTTGGTGAAACCCAAGTTAGGCGTGACCTCCCTTTCCCTTTTTTTTTTAGATGGAGTGGCGCGTAACTTCAGGAAAGCGAAGTTAGGCGCCAAGCCTACCGAAGCTTTCATCCACAATTGCCTTGATGTGGAGCCTAATTTCAGGAAATCATGTTAGGCGCCACCCTCCGAGTAGCCAATGCCATTTTCGACGCATAGTGTGGCGCCTAACTTCAGAAAATCAAGTTAGGCACCACCCAATCCAACTCCAACACTTCCAGGTTGTTCGAAACTTTGTCTGATTGCACCTATTTTTTTTCTAAATACTCTGCATGATCAAAATAAACATAAAACAAAAGAAAAACGGTAGAAACTCAAACAAAATAAATTTAAAAATCAAAGTAAAAATCAAACTTAAGGATACGAAAACATCGGATTGCCTCCCGACAAGCGCTTCTTTACCGTCACTAGCTTGACGGTCAGTTCCTCTAAGGAGGAGGATTATAGGGGCTCAGCTCTTCACCCCTCTTTGTGAACTTTTTTCCTGTGTTCTCATGGATCAACTCTATATGCTCAAGAGATAGGATCCTGTTCACTGTATGAGACAGGATTGGACATGCAGTGAATACCACCTTCATTCTTGGGGAGAAGTCTTCAGTGGGAATCTTTTTATTTCTCCATCCCCTGGGTACTTTCTTCTTTTTGGGAACCTCCTCCTTGGTGGATGATTCATTCTTGACACCAAACTTAGGTTTGATGTCAGGAGGAATTTTGTTGATTGTCACCAAAGGAGGTTTGAGCTGCAGATTCTGTTGTGCATCATCAGGTGGTTCTTGAAGGTTTGGATTAATAAGCTCAGTCTGCATGAACCTCTCCTCTTCACCTGCTGAATGCATATTTTTGAAGACATGAAAGATCAGTTGCTCATTACGCACTCGAAGCACTAATTCACCTTCTTCCACATCAATTAGAGCTCTCCCAGTGGCTAGGAATGGTCTTCCTAGGATTATAGAGGCATTCTCATCCTCCCCCGTGTCAAGAATCACAAAATCTAATGGCAGAAAGAACTTACGCACTTTGACCAAGATATTCTGCACTAATCCATATGGAGGCTTTATAGATTTTTCTGCCATCTATAATTCTATCCTTGTGGGTTGTGCCTCTTGAATTTGCAACTTCTTCATCACAAACAAGGGCATTAAATTGATGCTTGCTCCCAGATCATATAACGCTTTCTCAAATATTGTGCTCCCAATGGTGAATGGAATTTGAAAGCTCCTTGGATCTGGCATCTTTCTTGGCAAGTTATTTTGAATGATGGCATTACATTCCTTAGTCAGGACCACTGTCTCATCTCCCTTTAAAGGCTTTTTCTTTGACAACAACTCCTTCATGAATTTAACATAGAGAGGCATTTGCTCCAAAACCTCAACAAAAGGAATATTGATTTGTAAATTTCTGAAAACTTCCAAGAACTTTGAAAACTACTTGTCTTTGGCCTCCTTTTGAAGTCTCTGAGGATATGGCATCTTGGGCTTGTACTCAGGAGCTTTAGGCAATGTAGGATGAGTGTCAAGAGAGAGTGGAAAGGGGTTTTCTGTATGCCTAGGAGGGGCGTTTACTACTGTGTCTTTAGTCTACTCTGGAGCTTCTTTTTCAACCGACTCCTCAGTAGTTTCTGCTTTCGTACTTGCAACATGTCCACTTATCAAGGTGATAGCCTTGCATTCCTCTTTTGGATTTGGAATTATGTTACCAGGAAGGCTATTAGTGGTCCTCTGATTAATTTCATTAACTTTTGTGGCTAATTGACCCATCTGAACCCCCAAGTTTTTTATTGATGCTCTGGTTTCTTGTATAAAGCTTGACATTAGTGCTTCCAAATCAGTGTTCTTCTGAGACTGAGGAGTTGCTTGCTGAGATGACTGAAACTGGTGGTTATTTAAATTATTCTGATGGAAATCGCCTTGAGAATTATTATTAAAATTCTGTGGCCTCTGAGGTTGCTCTCTCGACCCTAAGTTTGGGTGATTTCTCTACTGGTGCACAAAATTGTGATCATCAATGGCGCCAACAGCTTGGTACGCACAATTGTAATCTCAACTCTTTATCACAACTTCGCACAACTAACCAGCAAGTGCACTGGGTCGTCCAAGTAATAAACCTTACGTGAGTAAGGGTCGATCCCACGGAGATTGTCGGCTTAAAGCAAGCTATGGTCATCTTGTAAATCTCAGTCAGGCAGATTCAAATGGTTATGGAGAATTGATAATTAAAAGATAAATAAAACATAAAATAAAGATAGAGATAGTTATGTAATTCATTGGTAGGGATTTCAGATAAGCGTATGAAGATGCTTTGTTCCTCCTAAACTTCTGCTTTCCTATTGCCTTCTTCCAATCATTCATACTCCTTTCCATGGCAAGCTTATGTTGGGTTTCACCGATGTCAATGGCTACCTCCCATCCTCTCAGTGAAAATGGTCCAAATGCGCTGTCACCGCACGGCTAATCAGCTGTTGGTTCTCGATCATGTTGGAATAGGATCCATTGATCCTTTTGCGTTTGTCACTACGCCCAACACTCGCGAGTTTGAAGCTCGTCACTGTCATCCCTTCCCATATCCTACTCGAAATACCATAGACAAGGTTTAGACTTTTTGGATCTCAGGAATGCTGCCAATTGATTTTAGCCTATACCACGAAGACTCTGATCTCATGGAATGGAAGGCTCGGTTGTCGGGCGAGGCAACCATGCATCATGAATCAGGAGGCTAAGAGATACGCACTCAAGCTATTACAAGTAGAACATAGGTGGTTGTCAGGCACGTGTTCATAGGTGAGAATGATGATGGGTGTCACAGATCATCACCTTCGTCAGGTTGAAGAACGAGTGTATATCTTAGAGAAGAAGTAGGTGTGAATTGAATAGAAAAAAAATAGTACTTTGCATTAATTCATGAGGAACAGCAGAGCTCCACACTTTAATCTATGGTGTGTAGAAATTCTACCGTTGAAAATACATAAGAACAAAAGGTCTAGGCATGAAAAGTATGATCAAGTGTGTAAAATACAATAGCAAAAGGTCCTATTTGTAGAAAACTAGTAACCTAGGGTTTACAGAAATGAGTAAATAATGCAGAATCCACTTCCGGGCCCACTTGGTGTGTGCTTGGGCTGAACATTGAAGCTTTCACGTGTAGAGACTTTTCTTAGAGTTAAACGCCAGCTTTTGTGCCGGTTTGGGTGTTTAACTCCAGCTTTTATGCCAGTTCTGGCGTTTTGATGCCA